>NC_056733.1:42354925-42652425 GCF_019279795.1 Protopterus annectens
GTATTTTAGCTGTAAAACACATAAACACCTTTGTGTTTGATGCTTCATATAAACCCACCAAGGGTCACTAAAAAATCGTAATTTGGTGTGCACTGTATAATGCCTTTAGAAATTTATATTTGCTTTTAATTATTGTTTTTATATATTCATTATATTGTGCTGTTGCTTATGTTTTATTGTGTGGATGTGCGTTGTGTCTAAAAACAGTTCCCTGAATCTGGCCACCTCCATTCATTTAGTCAGTAAATAAACAGACATATGTAATGCATGTTAGCATGTCTAGTGATGGTGCTGTACTGAGTGGGCATGATTCATTGTTACTTTAAGACAGTTTCATAAAAAAATTACATTGCAGTGTACTTTGATCAGAGCCATTTGTCACTATAATGTTGGGAAATTATATTTTATTACTTGACCTGGCAGGAAAACTAAATGTAAGGTAAGTAAGCAATATAAAGAGTCATGTTTATAGAGTGTTGGAGTTTGATATGGCAAGTGAAGAGCAGGTATTAGAGCTCCCTGATACCAAATCATAGTGTAGTGTTGGATGCACTTTTTTTCTGGTTTCAAGGACACTTTTTGCAGTGAGATTATCAGAGTAAGCTTGCTAATTTTATGGAGGAAACTAAAAAATATAAAGCAGAGGTATGGAAGCTATGAATTCACACACAGACACTGAAGAGTTATAGAGAAAAAAATATTCAACTGAAAGAGAAATTTGAATTTGTATTGACTGAGTGGGAATCTTGAAAGGGAAACAAGTGAATTTTGAAGACAGAGCCTTTTTTAACGAGCATAATAAGGCCAATATTATCATATGTGCAGAGTAAATTGGCCAGTTGGACAGGTTTGCATGTTGGACAGATAAGGGTAGGTTTATCAATGCTTTAAAATGGTCACTAATGAAAAACCAAAAGCAACCATTGCATATTTTTGGCTAGAGACATTACCAGTTTAAAGACTAAATTATGTTTTTGTTGTGGAGATAGGAGAAGACATGTAAAGTTTGTGATAAGATGGTGTTTTTTAATAATGACTGCTGGTCGTAAATAAGATGGAGAGCTCTGTGTCTGGTCAATATGAGAGAGTGCAGAGCTTTGAGTGTTTTTCTTTTTCTAACTGGATTTAATAATTTTGTAATTTTCTCAAAACCTTCCTGAAGATGTTAAGTCTAAAACTTTTTAAATTCTCCCTTAGATGAAGAAGTTTTGTTTGTCCCTTCATTTCTGTGGTGCTAACGAATGTGATGAAAGGGTAAAGCTGATGTAATGAGTTTCTCATATTTTTAATCCCTCATTTTTCATAATCAACAGAAAATTTCCCTTCTCCTCCTACTCAGCTCCATTTTCCAGTAAAACAAATTTAGCAACAAGGAGCAATTAAGCATGAATCCTAAAAAACATTGATAAGGAAGCTCTAAAATGAAAGAAAACGCCTCAAAAGTCAAAGACAGTCCTTTAAGTCAACAATAATATTTGTCTGTTTTCCCCTTCCCATCCTAGCAACTGCTTTAACTATCTGAGGTTTTATCTTCCTGTGTGGTACCAGATTGTTACTTTGCTGGTGAAGGGAGTTGTAGAACCTGTGCCTCACTGCAAACTGGACAAAGGCTTGTATTCTAGGATTTTTGTGGTATCAATAAGGGAAAGATCCTAGAGGCCTGTACCAGACCTTTCCTTTCTAAATCCTTTTATCAAGATTCCTTGGTTGTAAAGCTTTATTCCTTCAGTCACTTTCACCTCTTTTCCCTGTTCTAGTTTTCATGGTAAAAGTAACTTTAAGGGACACTTATCATCACATTCCCATTAGAGAGCAGATCAGGTCTTTTGTAAGATTTAACCAAATAAAGAAGCCAGCACCTAGGGTGTATGAAGAAATATTTATTGGAACTAGACCGGTTTCAGCACATAGCTCTCATCAGTAGTATGAACATAGGCAATAGGAAAAGACCCAACATTAAGTACCTGTTCCAATCAAAAATTCTGACATCATATCCTGTTAGGGAATGAAAACACGTTATAAATGTACAATACAAAGGTGATTATTACAAAAACCAGATTGAATAAAAATATCAATCAAAAAAATAAAATAAAAGACCCACAAATATACAGGGCACAAAGACTCAATAGAAGAAGCATTATAATTTGTCATTAAGTCCAGGGGAAAAAAGACCACCTAATTTTACTATCCATTTTCTTTCTTTACTATTAAGTATATCATGCCAACCAGTTTTAAAGGATCGATTGCCTGTGATATTATATATAATAGTAAACGAAAACTTGGCAGTAGGATGATTCAATGTGTGTCTGTATAAGGCGTTGGTGACCCGGGCATTTCTGATATCACCCATGTGTTCAGACATTCTAACCCTAAATTGTCTGGATATCTAACCCACATAGAAGGCTTAGTAAGTGCATGTGGCAAGATAAACAACACAGTCCGTACTACAATTGCCAAAACAATGTATATTATAAAGTTGTCCTGTATTTCTGCTGGTGAAAGTTTTTGTTTTGAATACATACTTACAAAAGGAACAATGTCCACAAGGATATGATCCAACCAATTTGTCCCCCATGAGAGTTTGTTGTTGATAAATGTCATCTCGAAAATTTGTTTTTTTGTAATAGGAAAAGTGAGACCCTAGGGGTTTTTCCCTTTCTGTATGAGAATAAACATCTGTCCCCCAGTAACTCCTCCAACTTCAAATGAGTTTTAAGAATATTCCAATGCTTATTAACTATGTCTAGAAAATGCACTGTATTCCTACCATATGTGGTCACAAGCCTCAGAGTATCCTGATTAACCCACTTATGATGTGGTTGATATTGTGATAGTGTATCCCTTGATCTATTTTTTGACCATTGTATGGCTGAATTGACGTTATGTTTGGCATATCCCCTTACTATAAATCTATTGGGTAGATCTTCATGATGTTGTGTCAGATCCTGTTGAGAGGAGCAAATTCATTTGAGACGCAAAAACTGAGATTTGGGAATATTATTAATAATATGCTTGGGATGGAGACTGTTGGCATGTAACAAGGTGTTATATTCAGGAAATGTACGATATACACTAGTTTTTAGTGTGTTATCAGGCTGGCGCTGTAATAATACATCAAGAAAATGAATTTCATTTTGATGATAATCTACCGTAAACTCAGCGCCCCATATATTTCCATTTAGATGTTCTACAAACTCACCCAAATATTGACTGCCTTCTTTCCAGATTAGCCAACAGTCATCCAGATATCTTCTCCAAATATCAATCTCAGGCAAATATAAATTATGAAGTTCATCATAAATAATGTGCTCTCCACATATCCCATGTAAAGGTCAGCATAAATTGGAGCAAAAGAAGTGCCCATTGCTGTCCCCTGTATTTGCCAATAGCAATCCTGCTAGAAGTAGAAAACATTTTTGGTAAGAATGTGTTCAGCCATGCAAATAAGAAGGGTATTAAAACCAGGACGATATATGTTAGCTTTATTCAACAAAAACTCAATTGCAGCTAATCCCGCCCAATGTGGAATACTAGTGTATAATGATTTTACATCAAGGGTGCACATAAGCCAATGAGGTTCAAGTTGGGAGTCCGAAACAATTAGCAAAAATTCAGTGGTATCTTTAAGTCTAGCTCTGATGAATGGAAGTAATGTTTTAAGTTTGTCAGTAAGAAATGTTGACGAAGGTTCAGTCAGTGATCCATTCCCTGAAACTATAGGTCTGCCTGGTGGTTGATGAGAAGATTTGTGAATCTTGGGTAATAAGTATAAGTATTGTTTGGCAGGGTCAACAACAGTTAGATGTGATTTAGTATTGGCACCAATAATGCCTTCCTCAACTGCATCCTGAAAAAAATCGTCAATTTCCTTTTTATAGTTAGGAGTAGGGTCAGTGGGCATTTTCATGTAATGATGAGGGTTAGACAACTGTCTATTTCCCTCTTCCCAATAATAATCAGAATCCATGACTACCACCGCACCGCCCTTATCAGCAAGAAGAATGACAATGTTAGTATTGCTCCTAAGATCCCTGAAAGCTTGTTGTTCGGCTTTTGATAGATTGTGTTTAATAATTGTATCTGAGTCCAAATGGAAATGTAGATCTTTGATGACCGCTTGCTGAAAAATGGACACATATTTGTCCATAGGTGGATTGAAATTGGACCGATGAAATCTAAATTCAGAAGATCTTTGAGCTTGGTCTGGCTGATCCTGTTCCCCAAAAAAACAATTTCAGATTAATTTTTCTACAAAATGCTGTAATATCAGAAACAAAAGTACTCTCATCAATAAAAAAGCCAGGGATGAATCCAAGACCTTTATTAAGCAATGCTTGTTCATCAGATGTTAAAACATGTTGTGAAATATTATGTACATTAGTGCATAGAGCATCTATTTCACTATTGATTGGAATAGGTCCTCCAAATTTTTTACCCTTGTGTTTGCGCCCTCCCCTGTTTTAATACCCTTCTTATTTGCATGGCTGAACACATTCTTACCAAAAATGTTTTCTACTTCCAGCTGGATTGCTATTGGCAAATACAGGAGACAGCAATGGGCACTTATTTTGCCCCAATTTATGCTGACCTTTACATGGGATATGTGGAGGAGCACATTATTTATGATGAACTTCATAATTTATATTTGCCTGAGATTGATATTTGGAGAAGATATCTGGATGACTGTTGGCTAATCTGGAAAGGAGGCTGTCAATATTTGGGTGAGTTTGT
This sequence comes from Protopterus annectens, assembly GCF_019279795.1. Classification (NCBI taxonomy): domain Eukaryota; kingdom Metazoa; phylum Chordata; order Ceratodontiformes; family Protopteridae; genus Protopterus; species Protopterus annectens. The sequence goes on from NC_056733.1 coordinate 42,359,657, forward strand.
AGAACATCTAAATGGAAATATATGGGGCGCTGAGTTTACGGTAGATTATCATCAAAATGAAATTCATTTTCTTGATTTATTGTTACAGCGCCAGCCTGATAACACACTAAAAACTAGTGTATATCGTACATTTCCTGAATATAACACCTTGTTACATGCCAACAGTCTCCATCCCAAGCATATTATTAATAATATTCCCAAATCTCAGTTTTTGCTTCTCAAAAGAATTTGCTCCTCTCAACAGGATCTGACACAACATCATGAAGATCTAGCAAATAGATTTATAGTAAGGGGATATGCCAAACATAATGTCAATTCAGCCATACAATGGTCAAAAAATAGATCAAGGGATACACTGTTACCATATCAACCACATCATAAGTGGGTTAATCAGGATACTCTGAGGCTTGTGACCACATATGGTAGCAATACAGTGCATTTTCTAGACATAGTTAATAAGAATTGGAATATTCTTAAAACTCATTCGAAGTTGGAGGAGTTACTGGGGGACAGATGTTTATTCTCATACAGAAAGGGAAAAACCCTAGGGTCTCACTTTTCCTATTACAAAAAAACAAATTTTCGAGATGACATTTATCAACAACAAACTCTCATGGGGGACAAATTGGTTGGATCATATCCTTGTGGACATTGTTCCTTTTGTAAGTATATATTCAAAACAAAAACTTTCACCAGCAGAAATACAGGACAACTTTATAATATACACTGTTTTGGCAATTGTAGTACGGACTGTGTTGTTTATCTTGCCACATGCACTTGCCAAGCCTTCTATGTGGGTCAGACATCCAGACAATTTAGGGTTAGAATGTCTGAACACATGGGTGATATCAGAAATGCCCGGGTCACCAACGCCTTATACAGACACACATTGAATCATCCTACTGCCAAGTTTTCGTTTACTATTATAGATAATATCACAGGCAATCGATCCTTTAAAACTGGTTGGCATGATATACTTAATAGTAAAGAAAGAAAATGGATAGTAAAATTCGGTGGTCTTTTTTCCCCTTGACTTAATGACAAATTATAATGCTTCTTCTATTGAGTCTTTGTGCCGTGTATATTTGTGGGTCTTTTATTTTATTTTTTGATTGATATTTTTATTCAATCTGGTTTTTGTAATAATCACCTTTGTATTGTACATTTATAACGTGTTTTCATTCCCTAACAGGATATGATGTCAGAATTTTTGATTGGAACAGGTACTTAATGTTGGGTCTTTTCCTATTGCCTATGTTCATACTACTGATGAAAGCTATGTGCTGAAACCGGTCTAGTTCCAGTAAATATTTCTTCATACACCCTAGGTGCTGGCTTCTTTATTTGGTTATATACTAGGTTGTTTGCCTTGCACCAGTCGTACTGGCTAGCTCTTACTTGTCTACCTTTTGTAAGATTTGCCATGTTTGGCATACATTATCACTTTCTGTCTTACCCTTTGGACTTTCCACTGTATCAAGGGTATTCACAGAATGTTTAGCTCTCGTCATTGCTTTTTGCAAACTTCAAACCATACATGTATTTCCATATTTGGACACTTGTCTTATTTTTGCAGACTCTTTTTCTAGCTGTTAAAGGGTCTTTAGCAACTGTTCAGAATCTTCTGCTTATTCTTAGTTTTCAAATAATTTTTCAGAAGTCTTGTCTCACCCCCTCTTACAGAATTGTTTTCTGGAATGCCTATTAGATTCTGCACTGGGAAGAGCCTGCTTCCTCTAGGCAGAGTAGAGATGTTTCTGCAGTTTTTCTGGAGTTTATCTAGTCAAAGTCAGGTATCTGCAAGGAACCAAAACATCACCAAGACCACAGACAATCCAAATTTAACTTTGAGTGCTTCCATTCCTAAAGGAAAAGAAGTTCTTTGGGATAAAATAGTTTCATATAACCAAGGTTTAAACAGAATGAAAAAAAAAAAACAGATACATCCACAATTAATTTGGTTAGCTTATAAACTTTAAGCTTAATAACAGGAGCAGTGGAGATGTAATTATTAATCCAAGTGGGGACCTCTGCGGGGGAAATTCTCAGTATTTTTGGAGTACATGGTGTTAATGCCCATGTTCCCCCTGGCCAGACTCCACATCAGGAAAACAGTACCTCGTTTCAGTCTGGATTTATCACCTATACCCCTTGTCCTTTCAGATCACAGTTTTGGGATTTGTAGAGGTAGATTTTATGCAGTTCAGGGCTCCAATACTCCATTCCACCACCACCCTCCAAGTCTGTCAGTACAGCTGCGTCAGACCTGACATGGGGAAGAGTTTGGAAAGGGGGAAAGGTGCAAGCTGTGTAGAACCCTCAAGCAGAGAAGCAGAGAGATGTTGGCAGTGATCAATGCCCTGGAAGCCTTAAATTATCTCTGGTCCCGTGGACCTCTGCAAGTTTACACAGACAACATCACATTGATGTGATACACAAACAATCAAGGGGTATCAGATTTTACCCTCTCAGCAGACTTGCTATAATAGCCTGGGAGATAACAACTCTGTGCATTTTTGACTCTTTGGGCTTCATGCATTCCCTTGAAGCAAAACATGATTTCAAACAAGCTCAGCAGGACCAGGGCAGACACCTACAAATGGACACTCCACCCAGGGTTCTTCAAATAATTGCTCCAACAAGGAGGAACACCTCAGGTACATTTGTATGTATATTTTTAAACCAGACAGCTAAACAAATTCTGCTCCATGATTCATTGCAAGCAGGTCTGAAAAACAGATGCCATCTCATTCCCATAGATGGGAATGTTCCTGTATGCCCTTCCACCATTTCCACTGATATCTGGGGTTGAAAATCCAGAAAATCTCCAACAACATTTTGGTAATGACTCCTTTTTTCCCAGGCAATACGGATTCTATTTTCAATATGTTCAAGGGCAGTTATCATAGATTTTCTCATAGAATGGATCTTCTCACACAAGAAAAGGGTTGTTTGATGCATCCCAGGTTGAAAACTATTCATCCTAGTGCCTGAATTCTTGTACCTTTTAGGTACTTTTCTGAGGGCATGCAGCAAGTATTTAAGAAGGCAAAAAAAAACCTGCTACTAGGAAATCATATATGTGTAAGTGCAAAAGATGTTTTAGTTAGTGCCATCATAAGAACCAGGACCATCTCCAGCCCTGACTGCCTCTAGTTCTAGATTAATTGTATGAAGTTACTGTCCTTTGACCTTTCTTATTCATCTGTCAAGGTGCAGTTTTCAGCCATTTCTGTGTGTCTGTCTTTTGACCCCCTCCCTTTCTAATCATACTCAGTTAAGCATTTTTTTTTTTAAATTGGTATTGCATATCCATCTATCTGGGAAACAGGTGGCTCTTCCTTGAGATTTTATTTTTCCAGCTGAAAAGTTTATTTTTTCTCCATTAAACCAGCCCATCAGACTAAATTGAGGTTCGTAACATGGAAGACAGTTTCTCTCATTGCTCTGACATCTGCTAGGGGGGTATCTGAGTAACAAGCTCTTATGGTAAGTCAACCCTTCCTCATTTTTCCCAAAGTCAAAGATTCTCTAAGAATTAATCTATCTTTTATGCCTACAGTTGTCTCAGAGATTACTTTAAGCCAGTCTATTCATCTCATTGTCTTCTTTTCTGAACCTAAGAATAAGGGAGAAAATATTGTTCACTTTGGGTGTCCACAGGCAGCTCAGATAATACCTAGACAAAACTTGAATCTTCATGAAAGCTGATCAGCTGTTTGTCTTCTGTGAAAGTAAGAGGAAAGAACAACCAGTATCAAAGCAGACAGCTCACAGGTGGGGATCTCTTGCTATTGTTTTTTTTGCTATAGTCCCCATAATAATCCACTTCCAGGCGGGGTTATGACTCCTACCACAAGGGCTTTGGCTTCCTATGTGGCTTTCTGGAAAGGGATGTACTCTAGAAGTATTGTAGAGGCAGCAACTTGGTCTTCGGTACATACTTTTACAAAATACTATGCATTGGATTTCTTTTCCACGTCCAGAGCAGATTTTGCTCGGACCATTCTTCAGGGGCTCCTGGAGTCTGACTTACTGGTCTCATCCCTCTTTTACTCTTCTAAACTATGGCATTCTACCCATATATCTTAGGCTACTGCAACATTGATTTATATGTTTAACATAGTACAGTTGTGTAAGTAAACTTACCATAACAGCAGCAGATCATGTACATCACTATTCATAGGTTCATAGGTAGGTACTAGGCTATCTGCCCGAAGGCATTTATAAGCCTAGCCGGAATGTGTTGACTTTCGCCACCCCCTTAGATTAGTTACCTGTGCCTCTGCCCAACAGAGCCATTGAAGTGATCCCTGGGTAAACTTTCTGTTTCCCATCCACTCGTCAAGGTTTCTCTTGTAGAGGGTTAGTGAGGAGCTCTGCCTAATGTAGATTGGAATCTTGTTCCAGAGCATGGGAAGTCTCTGGGACAGGAATCTATCCCTCCAGCATGTCCTATTTATTGTTGTGGTGAGGTTTAGATCCCTGGAGCATGTGGCTCAAGGGGATATGGTTTTCTTTAGGTGGAGCATGTCCATCAATTCTGGGTTGGACATGGCCTTGTATGTCAGGTAGAGATCATCTCTGAGTAGGCGGTATGCAACCGAGTACAGATGGAGTTTCTTCAGTCGAGCTGCATAGGGCATCTGCTTGAGGCCAGTGATCCTCTTGATGAGGTACTTCTGTGGTCTTTCCAGTTGTTGCAGGTGTCTTGTAAGGTACATCCCAAATGGGGCATTGTACTGTGTGATGGGTCTGATGAGTGATGCGTAGAGGGGCCCAATGACCTCTTTTGATCTGGATGCAAACCCGTTTGTGATTAGGTGGGCCACATAGAATGATTTTCTAACCACTTTGGCAATGTGATTATCAAAGCAGAGGTTACTATCTACTTGGGTCCCCAGATCCCTTATTACGTCTTCCGTATTTAGGGGGCTACCACCTATGTGGTAGTTTGTGGGTACTTGTTTTTTCCAAAGGGGATGACTATGCACTTTTTGGCATTTAGCTTGAGGCCATGGTTTTGACACCAGGTATATGTCTCAGTGAGACCCTTTTGGAGGTTGTCTGTGTCAGCCGGAGAGTCAATTATAGGCCCTAGTTTGCAGTCGTCTGCGAACTTGGTCAGCCATAGTCCTCCTGTGCTTGCCTGTACCTCTGAGAAGTATATGCTGAACAGGAGGGGTCCCAGGACTGAGCCCTGGGGAACACCACTTGTAACCGGTTTAGAGTCAGACCTAGCTCCCACAACTCTTACCATGTGGGTTCTGTCCGTGAGCCAGTTGGCAACCCATCTCATGACATAGGGGTTTATGTTCAGGCTGGTGAGCTTGTCTATAATACCTGAGTGGGGAATGGTGTCAAAGGCCTTTGCGAAGTCTAGGTAAGCTGTGTGGACCACCTTTCCCTCATATATAGCCTTGATAACTGTCTCAAAGAAGTCCACCAGGTTTAGGAGGCATGATCTGCCCTTAACAAAGCCGAACTGGGTAGGGTCCAGTGTTTGGAGGTTCCCAATATCTCTGTTAATGAGATCCATGATGATGCACTCCATAGCTTTGCAGACCAAGCTGGTCAGGCTTATAGGGCAATAGTTCCCGGATCCATTGTGGCTCCACTTTTGTGGAGTGGAATGACCGTTGCTGTGTGCCACTCTGTGGGCACGTAGCCTGTGGAGTGGCTGAGTTTAAACAGTGTGTTTAGGTGAGGGATTAGTTCATCTTTGTGCTCATGTAGGATGTAGTGTGGGACATCGTCCGGTCCCATTGATGCTGTGTTTTTGGCTTTGGAGAGGGCTGTTTTAACCTGAGTGTCTGTGATTTCAGGGGCACTACATTCTTCTGGTATAGTTATGGGCCCTTTTGGGGGTGAGAGGGGGGTGAAGTTTGCACTGAACCTGTCTGCCAGGATGTTGGCTATATCGGTCGGTTCAGTGTATTTTGTGCCATTCTGCACTAATGCCGAGCAGATCTGAGAATTGCCACTTAGATTCTTGACATAGCTGAAGAATGCCTTGTGGTTATCTTTGGAGTCCATGGCAATTTTTCTTTTGAAGCTAGCCTTGGATGATTTTATGAGGGAACGTAGTTTTTTGCTGATACTGATCAGGGATGTCTTCCCTTCTTGGGATTTTACTCTTTTGTGTACTAGTTTCCTCCTTCTATTGTATAGCTTGTTTATGGCAGGGGTCCACCAGACTGGTTTCCTTTTCTTGGAGGAGTGTGTCTTGGTTTTGTTTGGGATAGCACGATCCATGCATTCTTGTAGATGCCCGTAGAGTGCATTAGTAAAGGATTTTGCAGCTTGGACAGTGTTATCCTTTAGCATGGGGGCTTTGAAACTTCCCACCTTGGTCTTAAGTAATGTGAAGTTACTATTGTTGGAGTAGTCTACCCTCCGTCCATCCCACTTATTTTGTCTCTTTGCTTTTTACTTGTCCAGAGTATAGATGTATATACCCTTTTGTATATAATTTATTGCTACATGTATTTCCTAACATTGTTCTTTTAAGGCCTTTACCTCCCTTCCTATGCAAAAATAAAATGATCTGAAGTAATTTGCACATCAACTGCATTTTTATAGACAGTTGGAGCTTGTTGAAAGTGCAGTTAAGCTCTAAAAGTTGGCCAGTCACAGGTGGTAGGACCTATACAGCTTAGGCCAGTGCAACAGTGATCTACTGTTATGGTAAGTTTACTTATATAGTTGTACTGTCTTCCAACTGAGTTTTAGAGTGTCCAGTCATTAAAGGTACTTTTGTACTAGTACACTTCTGTAATTTCATATTAAAACTAGACTTTCCTAGGTGGCTGCACAGTGATCAACAGCATAACTTCAGCTGTCCAAGTTTGAAAAAAGAAACTGAAAAACAAGGGCCAAGAACTCCGTCTCTTTTAGTAAATTTAGTTACTGTCTAGTAAGTACACTGCCTGGATGCCAGTAAAGAAGAAGAAACTAAGAGAACCTAAAAGAAACTCGGCTAGAAAAAGTGAATAGAAAAGACTGACTGGGAAGAATCCTGCAGCTGTTAAGCAAGTCTGAAACTGCTCAATAAAATGGTAGAATTAAAGGACATAGCACACAGGGAAAATCTGAGCCTTTCTGCTTTACTAGATAATCTACAAGGAACAGACTGTTAAACTTGCGGGGAACTGAAAGGCATTTGCCACACTTCATGTCATTAATGTTTGGAAGGACACTGATGGGAAGGGAACAGGAAGGAAAACGGTAATGTTAAGTAAAACAATTTCTGTTCTTAACAGTATTTCTATAAAACATTTCATGATATAAATCACATTTTTAGTAAAACATTTTAGTTGTTGTTGTATATGATAAAGATACTAAAGTAAACCGATGTCTATTTTCTTTCTTTTTTTTTGTTTTTTCTTAGTGCTAAGAAATGTTAAGTATTACAGTACAAAAAATGAAAAAAGGGTTAGACAAAAGCATGTTTAAGTTAATAGGCTGTAATCTTAGGTTGTTGATGTGGAGGATAGAGTGCAAAATAAACAGATCATAATATATGTAGAGCTAATGCATTTCTCTTACTTTTATGTAGCTGAATGTCTGGATTGAACCCCTTGATTTAATCTAGTAACAAGTTTTAAGTGAAAACAAGTAAATACGAGAACACTGAATATAATTTAAAAAATTCAGTTAGCAATAATTGTTTCAGCTTGTCTTTAGAAGCCTGCAGCTGAAGCTACATTTTTGCTTATGTTTCCATGGCGACCATCTGATTATAGAGCAATACATTTTTTTTGCCAAAGCCCTGGATTCTTCAAGGCTAAAAGTTAATGTTTTCTGAAAGCATGCAAGTTGCTTTTCTTATCTGGGAGGGGAATAAAGATAAAACACAACAGATACCAATTAATTTAAGTATGAGCACAGGCAATAACATGCGTCTTAGCAAGGGTAACTTCAACTTGAGGTTAGATGAGACCTGAGTTTGCAGCTGTCTATTTTGGACAGTTGTTCCTATTAGGAGGATTAAACTTCATAAAAAAAATGACAATGTACATAGCTTTGCGTGTTGGTATGAAATTAACAAGGTTATGGGGGTGGTTTTGTGTGTGTGTGTGTGTGTGTGTGTGTGTGTGTGTGTGTGTGTGTGTGTGTGTGTGTGTGTGTTGAGGGTTTTCATTAACAAAAAATCTTGTAAAATGTGACATTGGTTCAAATGGAGATGATAACCTGACAAACATTAGTGGGTGCATGTATCACAAAAGCTGAAAACAGATATTTAAAATGTTGTCATATATAATAGGTGAGAATAATGATGTTTTGTTGTAATAGTGACACTTTCCATGTTATTTTGGAATGTGAATGGTCTCACAGGTATAGACAAAAAAATGAAAGAATATTTAATTATATTAGGAAATTCAGAGTGCAAATAGTGCTACAGGAGACACATTTGGAAAGAACTGAGCATGTGATTTAGATAAAGAAAGGATTTCAGGATGGAAATTCAGCAGCATATCGGGGATAAATGAAAAAAGGAGCACTTATATTAATTGCTTGAAGAGCTCTGATAATGATAGAAGAGGAAAAAAAAGATAATCATGGTGGATTTGTGGTAGTAAGAGGCCACTGGCAAGAGATGAGGATTACACTGGCATGTATTTATATTCATGGGTTCAGAGGAGATTATTAGGCTAATGGCTTAAAAGCCCTTCTAAGCCCAGTATAACACAATTTTACAATATATGACCCCTAGGGGCAAGAGGATCGCATAGGCAGATTGCCCTTGTCCATAAGGGATCTAGGCAGTACTCCTGGTGTGAATTTGCGATTCCCCATCTGTTGATCTAAACTGCATTTGAAGAGGGCCAGGGAAGGGCTCTGCTTAATGTGAATAGGAAGCCTGTTCAAAAGAAGGGGCAATCTCTGAGACACATATCTGTCTCTTCAGCATGTTTTGTTTGAATCACTGACTAAGTTTAGATCCCTAGATCAGGTGAACCTCATGCTGTTTGACTTGTGGATGTGTAGCAGCACCATCAGGGCTGGATTTTTGAGTTTCTTTGTAGGTCAGGCATAGATCACCCCTTAATAGTTGGTAGGAGACAGAGAAAAGAGATAGGGCCTTTAATCTGTCTGCATAGGACATGTTACTTACGCCCTACATTTTCTTTGTTAGAAGCCTCTCAGATTGCTTCAGCTGCTGTAAGTGCCTAGTAAAGTACATGCCAAATGGCACATTGTACTCGATTATTGGTCTAATGATGGCTGAGTACAGCGGGACTATAATTTCCATGGATCTGGATGCCATACCTTTACTTCTAACTTGTGCCATATAGAAGGACTTCCTCACCACTGTGGACACATGGCGGACAAAGTTCAGGTTACTTTCTGTGTGTGTATCTATATCTCACACCTCTGAGTATACTCTCAGGGGTGTGCTATTGATATTGTAATTTGCAGGGGTATTGGAATTCCCAAAGGGTATGATGCATTTTTTTCACATTTAGTTTTAGGCCATAGTTCTGGCACCAGTCATTTGTCTGATCTAGACCTCCCATGAAGGATATCTGCATCACTGGGAGATTCAGTGATCGCCCCCAGCTTGCAGTTGTTAGCAGACTTTGTTATTCAGAGGCCTTCCACGTTATCCTTGATTCAGAGAAGTATATTCTGAACAGGAGTGGGTCCAGCACTGAGCCTTGTGGCACACCACTAGTAACTGGCCTCTTGCTGGCTCTGAATTCACCTGCTTTAACCACATGTCCTGCCCACGAGCCAGTTGGCTAGTCATATAGTGACATAGGGATTTATGCCCAGTTTTGTGAGTTTATTTTTAATGCCTGAGTGGGCAATTGTGTCAAATGCCTTGGCCCCAGGTCAAGGCAAATGGTATGTTCTGTTTTACCCTCATCCAAGGCCTTAGTGACTTTCTCAAAGAAATCCACCAGGTTCAGTAGGCATGGCCTGCCCTTGACAAAGCTGAATTGGGTTGGGTTCAGTTTTTGGAGGTTTCCAATGTCATTATTTATCAGGTTGATGATAATTCTTTCATGGCCTTACATGTAAGACTAGTCAAACTTATGGGTCTGTAATTTTCTGGGTCAGTAGTTGGTTCTCCTTTATGCAGAGGGATGACTGTTGCTGTCCTCCACTGTAGTGGGACAAAGCCAGTCTGGAGGCTGTGGTTAAACAGAGATCCTAGTGGGCCTGATAAGTCCTGATTTAAGCTGTTTAAGAGACAACCTGGTATAATGTCAATCCCGATTGAAGCCTTGTTTTTAGCTTTTGAAAACACAGTGGAAACCTGTTCTTTGGTGATAATTGGCAGTGAGGTGGTGGAGGATACTTCTAAGGGAAGGACTGGGGTGATGGGGGTGAAAGTTGAACTGAATTTGTCAACCAGCAGATTTGCTATATCTTCGGCTGAGTGTAGATGATGCCATCTACTACTAATTCTGCACATTGTTGGGCTTTGCCCTTTATACTGCAGACATAACTGAAAAATGCCTTATGGTTATCCTTAGCTTTGGAGGCTATTTTTACCTCAAAGTTTGCTTTCAGAGACTTGACAAGTTGCCTGATTACCTTGTTTAGACTAATTAGGGATTTTTGCTCTGTTGTGCACAATCCCTCTTACTTCTCGACAGGAATTTCTTTTGTTGTACAACCTACTAGTACCAGGAGTCCACCTGGGTGGCTTGTTTTTGCAGTTTGACCCGGGTTTATTTTGGTCTGGTACTGATGTTTCTATGCAGTTGTTTATATGGTTATATACAGGGCTTTTTTGTATGCCTCTGCATAGGTTTCTGTGTTTTCTGGATTTGGGGGAGGGAAACTGGCTGTGCTGTCCCTTAATAGCGGTCAGTTTTCCTTAGAGAAGTTATTAAAGTTTTTGGGATTAGGTGGGGGGACCAGTTTTACCTTTATTTCAAGAGAGAGATCACCCAAACCAGCAATTATGAAGCTTAAAAACAATTTTGGAGAAACAATCACCTATTAGCAGAGACTGTTACTTATAGGTGATGACTGGAATTTGATATGCAGCAATAAAGATGCATTTTGGGACCCAGAAGGGAAAATATAATAAGAAAGGGTAGATTTCTTGAATACGTTTATGAAAATATTTGGTATAGAAGACGTGACTTCAGTAGTGGGAACTTCCAGAATTTACATATTCCCCCAAGGTACAATAACTAAGCTAGACTAGACTAAAATTATGTTTCACAGGAACACTTGCATTTAATTGAGAACTTTGTCACACATCCAGTGACTATTTCAGATCATGTACCAATAATTAATAAGACAAAAATGTAGGTTTATGAAGCAAAAATGAGACACTGACACTTCCACACTTCTCTATCTCTTAAAAGAGAGAAATTTAAGGAATGGGTAGTAGAATTTATTCAGAAAAATAGAAAGTACTTGAAGTTATAGCTTGTGAGTGGGATAAAATGAAACTGGAGTTTAAAAATAAAAGAAGAACAAATATGGTTAAGAATTAACACAAATTATGTTGAGGGGTGGACAAAGATTAAAGTATTTCAGAATAAGGGGGATCTCACAATTGCACAGAGCCTTTAGCACCTGGATAATATGCATGAGTTTAGAAAGGTTGCTGCTAAGCATGTTTTTTGGTAATAACCCCGCAGCACAAAAGCTTTTGGCACAGTGACTTAAGCAACAGAAAGTAGAAAAGGTTGTTGCCAAACTTAGGGTGCTATAACAAGAAAATTAACTAGAGATCCTGTAGAGGTATTAGAGAGATTTTAGAAATGTTATGAACATTTCTATAAAGCAGAGAAATGGGAAAGTCAGGAAAAAGCACAAATGGAAATATTTATGGGAGACTTAAAAATTCCAGGTTAGAGGTAAATAAGGCCCAACATTTAACAGCATAGGAGGAGATGAGATACAAATGGTAATGTATAACCAATCTACAGGAAAGTCTCCAGGGATAGATGGTATTCCTGTGGAAGTTTGGAAGCTCTGAAGGAAGGAAGTGATAAAGATAGGGAAGGTTTTGTTTAACAGTATTTTAAAAGGAGGGGAAGCACCATCTTGGAAAAAAGCTGGGTAGCTATAATACCTACAGACCGTAATGACTCATCAGATCCAGCTTCATATAGTTCCATTTCAATTTTAAACCATGATTATAAACTGTTTAAGATTATAATGGCTAAAAGAATGGCAAAGATATTTCCAAAATTGATAGATATGGATCAGTGTGGTTTTGTGGAGGTGAGGCAAACATTTGACAACATTAATAGAACAATGATGATCCAGGGGGAAGCAAAATTCAAGAAAATACCACTGTTGTTGGTGGGTCTTCATGAGGAGAAAGCATTCGACAGCTAGTAAGCTGACAGAGTAAGCTGGGATTTTATGAGAAGAGCAATGGAAGCATCTGCATTTCCTGATACAATAATAAGATTAATCAGGGGGAATATATGTGGGATCAGAGGCAAAAATCAAAGTGGGAGGGTTCCTGTCCAATAAATTATGTCTGAACAGAGGAACCAGACAGGGATGTCCTGTTTTCCCTTTGTTGTTTGTATTATATTTAGAACCATTGGCAAAGAAAATAACGGACTCAGAAATTTACGGATATAGTTGGTATAATATTCAAGAAAAGTTGTTTTTATTTGCAGCCATTATTATTTTGTACTTGATAATACTAGAAAAGGACAACCCAGTGTTGTGGAACATTCTGAGACAGTTCCAAGTTTTTTTAGAGTATAAAGCTAATGAAGATAAAACAAAGGCTACAGTTGTAAACTATATACCCACACACAAATTTGTTCAACAATATCCATATTAACGTGTATATCCAGCTACCTGTACTTTATACCACTACTTAAGATTTAATGGTTCTGTCTCGCTAGGCCAGCTTCCCACCCAGAATAGCCAGCAGCCAACTTGCCCCTATTTTTCCCTTCATGTTCTCTTTAGCTAACCCTTTATCCAGCCTTTTCTCTCTCTATGATACTTCCTTACTCAAGATCTCCTCAGCCTGTTTCCCTGTATGAGAACACTTAGCTGTAGCTAAGCGACCATCCTCTAGGTGGCGCTCTATCTTTAGCTTTCTGCATTTCTATCCATACACCAACTTCATTACCTTACTGCCCCAACCCTGCTTCTACGTTTTTACTTTCACTGACCTATTCTGTCACCTCTTCCACCCAAATCCCAGGGTACCTTTACCACACTCTAACTCTTTACTTCCCTACTTTTCTCTCTCTAGCCTCATTACATACTTCCACATACTTACCCTCTGACATACTTGCTTACATTTCCTGCTTTACACATTGTCTTCCTCGACAGCTCTCTCTCTTGTCTCTACCCACTCCGTTCGCCCTGTGGGCTGACTCCACTCCCCTACCCTGCCCCCAATTCCCAACCGCCACAGTGGTCCTACCTTTATACTACTAGTAGATACACCCTATCCTTTCCATACCAATCAGACACCTAACATCACTAACCAACCCAAATCTCTCCTTTGAACACCACACCCACTAATTATCTAAACCTAATCCCCCTATCTACTCTCTTTTACAACTACCTTTCAACATACCTCAAACTACATCTTACTCTTTCCTAACCTCTATTCACACAAAAATGGGTATACCAATCACCCCTCCACAGCTTAAACAGCTCTTCAGCTTATCACTTATATCTTCTCTTATAATTACTTACATCCTAACCTCTTATGAATACCCATTGAACTCTTCTTATTCATTCCCCTCTAAGTACACCAGTACTTATATATCACCTCTCTCTCCTTCACTCTCCAACCTTACCACACAACCCAACTATCTACATGCCAAATACCATAGAATAGCTCACTTCAAGTTAAGTAAACCTAAACCCAGGAAAATATCTGACATCTTCTACTTACTCCATCAATCAAAATACCTTAAACTCCTCCACCTTTTGTTAGATGGAGACATTCATCCTAATCCAGGCCCACAACATAATAAAACAAAAACACACAAAGTACTAGATAAAACTACATCTCTCTCACTTTCCATACCCAACAATTCTCTCTCTATTGCCCATCTCAATATACAAAGTATTTGTAAGAAAATTAGTCAAATCCATGCCCTCCTTGAAACCCATCAATTTGATATGGTATGCTTAACTGAAACATGGCTAAAGCCATCAATCAAAGACATTGAAATTAGCCCACCCGGTTATAATATCATTAGACATGATCGCACTACCAAAAAAGGGGGAGGAGTAGCTATTCTCTACAAAACACAACTCCAAATTAGTACTTTAAACCTGACTTTTAACCTTGACAATAATGCTGAAATAATTAGCTCCAAACTCCAAGTCAATACTACTAAAGCCATAAATATCATATGTGCATATCTCCCTCCTGGAAACAATATCAACACTCTCGAACATATCCTCAATTTTCTCTCTACCAACCTCCCTCAAGAAACACTAGTCTTAGGCGATTTTAACATCAATTGGTTCTCCTGTAACAGTACTAACCCCACCTCCCATATAAACCTATATGGATTTAAACAACTCATTAATAGTCCTACAAGAACTAATAAAACCAACAATAAGGAAGCTATCCTAGACTGGATTCTTACTAATACTCCCCAACAAACCTATCAATTAGGCACCCTTCCAGATGATCTAAGTGACCACTCACTAACTTATATCATTAGGCACAAATCAAACCTAGCCTTACCTACCACCTACAAAACACTACGATCAAAAAAACAATTCAACTCTGATCAGTTTCTTGCTGAACTAAGACAATGTAATTGGTCCCAACTAAAACACCTTCCACTTAATGATGCTGTTGAATACTTTAATTCTACATTCCTATCCATACTAGATAACCATGCTCCAAGTCGCACTATTAAAACCAAAGCTAAAACAGCACCCTGGCTAACCAACAATACTAAGCAAAAAATCATTCTCAGAAATAAATCCTGGGATAAATGGCATTCCACTAAGAACCTAACTGACCACCATAACTTCAGAGAGCTTAGAAATAGTACAAAAAAAGTCATCCTGGCAGACAAAAAGAACTATTACTTTCAACTACAACAAACCACCAAAAAAGAACCCAAAAAATTTTGGGCTAGTATTAATAATCTTCTATCCCCAGGCCAGTCATTCACACCAAATCCCCAGGACTCTAATCCAAACAATCCTATACAAATAGCTAATGACTTCAACTCTTTCTTTACCAATACTATCCAAACTCTAGCAAATCACCTACCTCCTGACATCTCTAAATTACCCACACCTACTTTACACACTTCTCTTCCCCTTTACCTTCAACCTGTATCTACCTCGTTTATCTTATCCCTACTCCATAAACTTAAACCCACCACACCCTCTGCAGACAAACTTCCTGCAGAATTTCTGCAGATAGGAGCTAAAGCCATTGCCTATCCCATCTCAATCCTGATAAATAGATCTATAAAGGAAGGAATTTTCCCTTCCATTTGGAAGATATGTCACATCATCCCACTACATAAAGGGGGAAATTCTAATGACTTCTCTAATTTTCGTCCCATAGCATTGCTATCACCTATAGCCAAAATCATGGAAAAGTGTATCCATAAACAACTCCTTAACCACCTTCTCCATAACAACCTACTTGCTAACAGTCAACATGGATTTAGACCTTCTCACAGTACCACCACTGCATTACTCTCCTTTACTAACGCTATCAACCATAACCATAACAACACTAATCTATCATCTTCTATCTTCATAGATCTTTCAAAAGCTTTCGACATGGCTAATCATAAACTCCTTCTGCATATACTAAAATCTCCTTCAATTCATCCTTCTTCCTTATCCTGGTTTACATCTTACCTAGAAAACCGTCAGCAGGCAGTACTTTGGAAAAACTCATTATCTAATCTCCTTCCTATCTCTTTAGGTGTACCTCAAGGGTCTATCCTTGGCCCACTCCTATTTTCTATATTTATTAACGACCTCCAGTCAGCTCTTCCAAACACTACTTGCATACAATATGCAGACGATTCCACTATAATCTGCACTGCTTCCTCTCAGACTGAACTCCTGTCACTTACCCAAGAAGCTTTTTCCACTGTTGAACACTGGTTCTCTGACCGTTGCCTACTCCTCAATCCCAAGAAAACAAAGTTGCTATTGTTCTCACTTACCCACAAATCAAGCTCTCTTAATTTCTCTATTACTTCCTCTGATAACACTCTGATTTCTCCTGATGCTACTACAAAACTACTATGAATAACTATTGACAACAGTCTCAATTTTGATTCTCATATAAACAACACAATAAAAGTAATAAACAAAAAGATTGGTTCCCTTTATAGAATCAAACCATTCCTTACACCTGAAGTTCGGACCACCTTAGCTAGTTCTCACCTTATCTCTATCCTTCTATATGCTTCCACTATTTATACCAATCTTTCTAAAAATAACCTCAAGAAACTTGCTACATCTTACCATAATATTGCTCGATTTGCCACAGGATCCCTCTTCAGAACCCATCACTGTCATAACCTAAAACAACTAGGCTGGCTTGAACTTCCTAACAGGCTCATTTATCAACAGCTCTTAACTGCTCACAAAATTCTATATCAGCCGTCTAAAACACCAATTCTCTCTAACCTCATTACGCCTTATAATAACTTGAAACACCTACGCTCTTCAAACAAACTACTGGTTAATATTACCATACCCAATAACTCTGCAGGTGACAGCCTTTTTTCTAACTCTGTTGGAAAAATGTGGAACAAACTGCCATCTGATATCTCATCTTTGTCTAGTCTTCCACTCTTTAAAAAACAGCTGAAGACACATCTCACTAAACACTGGCTTTGTTCCTGTAACAACCCAGATTAACCTTTCTTTTTCCTTTCCTCCTTAATTCCTCCTCACACAACATCCTATAGACATATGTAAAAAAAAATATATATATATATATTTTTTAAAATATTTTAATTATTTTCTTTTTCACCTTTTTCCATATTATATACTTATATTTTTAGAATTTGTATAGCAAATATCTACTAAACTTTGTTTATGTAATTTCCTGCTATGACTATGCCTGTCTGCATGTGTATCTCATGTTCTGACTCAATGTGTTTATAATTTTTACCTTGTATTGACTGTTTCTGTGAATTACTTGTAATATTGTTGGAGCTTTTCTCCCCGGGCCTCCACTGAAAATGGACATATATCCAGCTGGACTAGCCCGGTCAACAAATGTAAAATAAATAAAATAAATATTTATGGGGAGAAGATAAAATAACGCATTTAGGAGTATGGTTTAAAAAGGCTTCTGTTGTAGCAGCTAAGTGTATGTGGGAAGAGACTAAACAAAAGATAATACAACAATTGAGAAACAAGAAGCTCTTGCCTGTGGATATAGATGGATAGCAAGATACAAGCAGCAAAAATATTTTCAGTCCCTTTAGTGTTGTTCACAGGTTAGGCATAGTTTTATCATCCAAAGTAGTTGTTGTGAAATGTAACTAATAAAGAGTTGAAGGATTTTATCTGGGAGGGGAAGAAAGCAAAAGTCAAGTGGGATAAGTTGGTCCTTGCAATAGAACATGATGGTTTAGCATTACCTGATTTGAAGGGATATTTTAGAGCTACACATTTAATGCTCTTATACATCCCACAAGCTGAAATCTGCGGTTCAAAGTGGAAAGGAAAGATCATGAATTAGAATTAATTAGAGGGAATTCAAGATATAAGGAGTGAGTTCGATTTTGGATGCAAATCCTTAAGGAAAATAACAATATACAGAATATTATATTCATAAAGTAGCAGAACAAAGCCAGCACAAAAATGGAGAAAGGTCTGCCAATAAAGATTACTGCAATTAGTAGTACAGAGAATAGGCAAGAGAGGGCTGGAATTTACTGGAGGAAGCAGGCAAAGGAAAATGGTATTGGGACAAGTAATTAGAGTGAGCAAGGTAACAGAAACTGAAGAGGCCAAGACGACATTTGGGCTGTGAGCTGCAGACTGCCTTCCCTATCAGGAACTGATATCAGAGTGTAGGCAATGAAAAAGGGATTAGGAAACCCTAAGTGAAATACCTGCACTGGTTGAGTTTTTAATTGAGTGTAGAACAGAAGCTGCTGTTAAAAAAGGATAATTAGTAGAATATATAAAATATTGCAGAATGAATTTAGGAATCAATCAGAGGACATCAGAAAAGATTGAGAAGAGAAATTGGATAAGCAATTTACAAAGAAACAATGAGAAGAACATATGTATGGCTCCCAAATATGCAACAAAGTCAAGAAGATTTAGGATTTTTGCTTGCTTGTGTAGGCATTTTATACCCCAAGCAGACTCCAAAGCATTTTTACGTAGGTAGATGACAAATTTTGAAGGTGTGATGTGGAAGAAACTGGTACCTTGGAGCATCTATTTTTGGAATATAATGAGTTGGCACACTTAAAAAATTCCCTGCAGAATACTCTGTCAGGAATACCGGTGAACAAATGTGTGTAACTAAGGAAATGTTTTTTTTTTTTTAGTTGGGATACAGGATCTGAACTGTGCAAACATAGGAAGGCCTTGTTAAGTTTAATTCTGGTGGCTGCCAAAAGAGCAGTTACCAGAAAATGGAAATCATAGTCTAAACCAACCATACTTGGAGTAGTGAATATTGTGACAGAGGTAAAAGAACAAGAAGTGGGATCTTTAGAAAAGGGTAGGAGCAAATTACATAAAAAATAGAAATAGTGGGAATGATACATGCAGAAAGATTTTTGGAGGAGGAATGAAGTTTATCTTCTAAATACCTGTGTGGTGTGAAGTATTTCACATGTTACAGCATGCACACATCCTTGCATTCCAGCGGATTTTTTGAAAAATCAACTTAAAAAGCATAATATAATCAAGGCTTTTCTACTCTAGGACATCCTAGATTAACAATCTTAATGTCATTTTATTAAGAAATCCTTGCCCTTTCTATTTTTGCCTCCTATAAACTGGTAAGTCACTGAGTTATAATGAGTTATAAAGTCAGACCCAGGAAAGGTCTGGATGCCATAAAGAGCTGTGAGTTTTAACTGGAAGTATAGAAAAAAGAAGCTATAGGCTTGAATGAGTTTAGAGAAGACAGGAATTGAACAATTTTTGTCATGTTGGATTGTTTATATTGTATAGAACAATATATGTTCATAGATTCATAGGTTGGTACTAGGCTATCGGCTCTAGGGCTTATACAAGCCTAGCCATAACAATTCCCTGGCTATTTCTTCCCACAATATTTACTTCCCTGGACCCCTGTCTGACGTGATCCCAGGGTGAACTTCCTATCCCCCATGCAATTGTCAAGGTTCCTTTTGAAGAGGCCCAAAGAGGCGCTCTGCTTGACATGTATGGGCAAAGTCTATTCCAGAGTCTGGGAGTCCTTGGGTCAGGAACCTATCCCTCCAGCATGTTTTGTTCATTGTGATGACAAGGTTTAGATCCCTGGAGCATGTGGCGCTGACGGATTGGGATTTCTTTAAGTGTAGCATGTCCATCAGCTTTGGGTTTGATATGGCTTTGTATGTTAAGCAGAGATCGTCTTTGAGTAGACGATATGTGACAGAGTATAGCTGGAGTTTTTTTAGATGGTCAGCATAGGCCATCTGCTTTAGGCCTGTGATTCTTTTAGTGAGGTATTTCTGCACCCTTTCCAGTTGTTGCAGATGTTACATACCAAACGGGGCATTGTATTCTATAATGGGTCGAATGAGGGATGAGTACAGTGGGACAATGACCTCCTTTTTTCTGGATGTAAAGCCCTTAGTGATGAGGTGTGCCACTTAGAAGGATTTCCTGACTGTTGTGGTGATGTGGTTATCGAAGGTGAGACCACTGACCACCTGTGTCACTAAGTCTCTTATCACACTTTCGGTGTTTAGTGTACTGCTACCTATGTGGTAAATCACAGGTACATGTTTTTTCCCAAAGGGGATAATTATACATTTCTTGGCACTGAGCTTGAGCCCATGGTTCTGGCATCAAGCATCTGTTTCTGTAAGGCCCTTTTGTAGAATATCCACATCATTTGGGGATTCAATAATAGCTCCCAGTTTGCAGTCATCTGTGAACTTTGTTAGCCAGCGTCCCATAATGTTGGCCTGTACTTCAGAGAAGTAGATGCCAAACAAGAGCGGTCCCAGGACTGAACCATGAAGTACTCCACTTGTCACTTGTCTGGAGCTGGATTTGGAGTCGGCTACTTTTACAGTGTGGGTTCTGTCAGTAAGTCAGCTGACAACCCATCGAGTGATGTAGGGATTAATGCCCAGCGTAGTATGTTTATGCATGATTCCAGAGTGGGGGATGGTGTTGAAGGCCTTGGCATAATCCAGATAAGGCTGTGTGGGACCGCCTTACCCTCATCCACAGCTCTGGAGATTGATTCAAAGAAGTCAGTCAGGTTCAGGAGACAAGGTCAGCCCTTCATGAACCCAAACTGGGTGGGGTCCAGTGTTTGAAGGTTGCCAATGTCTTTGTTTATAAGTTCCATGATAATGCGTTCCATGGCCTTGCAGATCAGGCTCGTCAGACTGATGGGGTGGTAGTTCCCAGGATCGAAGGTGAATCCCCCCTTTTGGAGTGGGATAACTGTAGCTGTGTGCCACTCAGTGGGCACGAAGCCTAAGGTGAGGCTATGATTAAACATGACACTTAGGTGAGGTGCCAGTTCATTTTGTAGTTCATGTAGTACACAGCCCGTGATGTCATTTGGTCCCATGGATGCTGTATTCTTAGCTTTGGAGAGTGCAGTTTTTACCTGTGTGGCCATTATTACTGGAATTTGGCACTTTTTCAGTATTGAGATGGGCCCTTTAGGGGGTGAGAAGGTGGTGAAGTTGGCACTGAATCTATCTGCTGGGATATTGGCAATATCCTTGGGATCAGTATATTTAATGCCATTCTGTTGTAGCTCAGAGCAGATCTAAGCATTGCCATTTAGATTCTTGACATAGCTATAGAATGCCTTGTGGATGTCTGGAATTTTTGGCAATTTTATTTTTGTAACTAGCTATGGAGGATTTTATGAGGGATCTCAGCTTTTTACTGAGGCGGGTAAGAGTGTTTTTTGCATCCTGGGATTTTCCTCTTTTCTGCAACAGTTTCTTCATTTTGTTGTAAAGTTTGTTTATGGGAAGAGACCACCAGATTGGTTTCCTTTTTTTTTTTTTGGGGGAGAGCATCTTGGTTCTATTTGGGATGGCACGTTTCATGCACGAGTGGATGTGCTCATACAGTGCCTTAGTGTAAGATTCAGCAGTCGAACTTTCAGTTGCGATCTGCATGGGTGTCATGAAGTTTGTCACTTCTGACCTGATTAGCATGAAGTTGACTTTGGAGAAGTTTTTTACGGAGGTTTCCTTACTGGGGGTGGGGGAGGGATGTGGATCTCAAGAGTGATTAGCTTATGGTCAGACCTGACCAACAAGGGGGTGACCATAGGTGTGGAGCATCGATTTCCCATGTAGGTAATGACCAGGTGTAGGATATAGGAGTCCCTGGTTGGACTATGGATTAGTTGATCCAGGGCATTGGAATTTATGAATTCCAAGAACCGTTGGCAAAGGTGTTGGTACATGAGTAGTTTTCCCAGTTAATGACAGGGTAGTTGAAATTACCCAGTATTAAGGTGTTTGGTTGTATCTTAATATTTTCCAGTATGTTTAGAAAGGTGTAGTGCGAATCTTGGGGCATGGTGGGGGATCTCTAGCAAGCTACAATTTGGATTGCAGTCTTACCTAGTGTTGCACCTGGAGAATTTCAGATGCATTGTGTTGGGCAACTAGCCTGGTGGTGTGAATATCCTTGGTGAATATGGGCACTCCTCCACCTTTAGTGTTTCAGTCCTGGTTTGATGGCCGAAAAGTGTAGTAAGAGTTGTAGCCTGGTATTGCAGGGGTGCTGTCTGGAGCCTTGAACCAGGTCTCAGTTACTGCACAGATATCGGTGTTCTCCATTTTTAGGAGTGCCTCGAGAGAGTGCATTTTGAGGTTTAGACTTCTAACATTGAGTAGCATTACCTTCAGATTTTGCATGCTTGCACCTGTTATGGTGGTGGTTTTGTCCTTTGAACTTTGACTAAAAAAGGCACTATAGGGGTGGCAAGAGCCTAAGCCAGTAACCTGAATCCGAGGGGCGACAGTGCAGAACATCTCTGGCATGGCAAAGCATCGTGGTTTGTTGATCATGTCGTTCCAGGCAGACAAATACTGGATCCCCTTTGAATGACACCAGAAGCTTAGTCAGTTGTTGAAGTCAATCATTTTGTCCTTATACGGTGGTAACATTCTGGGCGAAGGCAGGATGCTACTCAGGGCTAGGGTCATACCTGCCTGGACCACATGATCAGAGAGCTCTTCCATGTCTCTTTTCATGTAGTCCAGGGAGGTACGTCTCAAGTCATTCACTCCAACATGGACATTAACAGAGTCATACATGATATATAATATTTGTAAATGTGAACTTGCCAGTATGGTTTGTTTACTTTTGTATTAATGTATGATGTTAAGTTGTCAATCTCGCCTTCATTCTTGCTTGATGGGTTGGGCCCGTCCTGCTCGCTCAAGCGGCTGCTGCACTTTAGAGTCACTTTTATTAGCCTTTTTAAAAAAAAAAAATTATTATTAGTTTTAATTAATTTAGTTTTTTTCCTTTCTGAATCCTCCTTTCCCTAGTCACTTTAAACTTTAATCCATCCCCCCATCCCCCCCCTGGTGTGGTGTGTGTGTGTGTCTGTTAGAGAGGCAGAGGGGTAGCACACAAACAGCAGCCGCTAGAGAGGCAGAGGGTCTAAAACCAGAAACCAGGGGAAACAAGAAGTCTCTCTCTGACAAGCCCCTGAGATGTTGCTGAGATGTCCCCCGGCTGTCCCTCCTTGGAGATTCACGGGGGGAGGAACTATCACTGTACCCAGAAGCCTAAGCGTTCTCTCACTCCAAGCAGGATGGGTACAGTGGGAATGTATCGAGGGTTACCTAATTCCTCCTCCCAGTCTCTCTTCCTGTAGGGACAATTGCAGTCCACACAGACAACATGTCTGTAGTTTGTATATCAACAAACAGGAAGGAGGACCAAGTCCTACCTTGTGTGTGTCAGCAGCTCAGACTGTGGCAATGGTCGATCTCCATCGGTTCTGGTAGCAGTAGCGGGTCTAGGAGGAGAAAACCAACATTTAGCGGACAGATTGAGCAGGCTATTCTCATGCCTCGGCCTCCGCTCTGGCAATCTATAGTGTTTGCCTATGTCAGGAGTGATAAAACAATTCTAAAACAGAGTCCCATGTTACGGCAAGAAATTGTGGTGCTAGTGATTACAAAGGACGATAATGATTCATGTATGCTGCCATTCTATGGGCTGTCACCATTAAATCATAATTATAAATTATTTATAGCAGTTTTGGCAAGAAGTGTGGGTAGGGTGGCATCAAAGTTTGTAAGCAGTGATCTGTGTGGATTTGTTAGTGGAAGATGAACATTTGATGATTTTTAATAGTCTGCTGTATTGAGGTTTGCACAACAGATACAGGAACTCCTGACTGTGGTTAAGAGTTGATGCAACAAAGGCTTTTGAGAGGATGGAATGGTATTCAGGATTGTAGATCTTATTGGAATCTGGTGTCTGATTAAAATCTCTTGACATGTTGAAAGCTATTTATTCATATCCAAAGGTTAGTGTTAAAATGGGTGTGGGTATGTCACCAAACGTGAGAATATTTAGATGACTCTGGCAAGCATGTCTGATATCACCAGTATTTTTTGTATTTTATCTTGAGGCATTGGCTACATTTGTTAGGAGAATGGTCCTAAAGTGATATAAAATAATTGAGAAAAATTCAAAAATTCATTGTTTGCTGACAAAGTATTGGTGTATTTGATAGACATGGAATGGGACGTAGGTAGGCTATTTCAGATGTTAGATAAGTTTGGTATGACATCTTGTTATAAGGTGGGTAAAATAAAAACAAGAGTGTTGGTAATAAATTATATCCCTTTCTTAATTTTTTGCAGAGAGAGCTTATGCATATTTGTGAAAGGGTGGAGTTTTTAGCTATTAAGGAGTTTTGTTACAAAGTTCGTTACAAGAATCGATACTATGTATGAAAATGTGAAGAACAGCTTAAGGGCAGATTTTCATAGATGGAAAAATCTGTTTTACAGTTGGATCGGGTGTGCAAGCAGAGAATTTTTTCATGTTGCCTTTGTTGTTGTATATTTTAAGTTTTTTCAGCTGAGGTGCCAGGGAGTTTTATGATTATATTTGGAAAGGTGGCAAATTTAGAATATCCCTGGATAAGTTAATGTTGTCATTTCAGAACTATAGCTGAATGGGGAAATGTTGAAGTGGTTGATGGGAGTAGGAGAAGGACTTGACAGGTATGCCTTTTGAGCATTATATACCTATTCCAATACTATAAGATGTTTGCACATTTTAATTAAACAACTGGCCAAGGCCTTTGACACAATACCCCACTCAAGCATTGTAGAAAAGCTCAGTAAATTAGATATAACTCTCTAAATCACCTGGTTAGCAAGCTGGTTTGCAGACAGGGCCCAATAAGTTAGAATACAGGTATCTTCCTCCATAAAAGGTCAGTTTCTAGAGTGGTGTTTGGGGGCTCATTGCTGAAGCTGCTTCTGTTTGGCATCTACTATGAGGTCAGGGCTAATGTCAGTGACCTCTGGCTGACAAAGTTTGCAGATCATTCAATGACTGCACCCAAAGACACACATATCCTCCAAGAAGGCCTGACAGAGACTAATAACTGGTGCCAGAGTTGTGGTCTAAAAATCAATGCGAAAGTGCCAGAGTCGAGGTCTAAAAATCAATGTCAAAAAGTGCATCAGAGTATCTTTTGGGAAGATAGACACCCTAGCAAACTACCTCATTGTCATTACACCCCTAAGACTAGACTTTGTAGTCAGAGATTTGGGAATGAATGTAGACCACAGTTTGGCATTTGGCCATCATAGGTATGGTATGGTGAGAAATCATTTTATGTTGAACAGCTTATTAGCAGGGGTATGGTGTCTAGATCCAAGCATGCCATTGTTCTTATAAGACCAGTGATTGAGTACAGAGCCCCCTTGGGTATGTACCTGGCCAGACATATGCAACAACTGGGGCATCCTCAGAGATTCCTCAAAAAAGAATTCATGATGTAAACAAGTCCTGTGCAGACTGACTCTCCTACAGGCTGCTGAGGGGCAACTTATGCCTGGCCTGCAAAGCATCCTCTTATCTAGTTTTAACGGGCCTGTTGCACATCTGTAAAACAAACAGCATCAGGAATACCCTATCCAGGGACCTCAACCTTGCCTGCATCATAAATAGGACATGCTGGAGGGACAGGTATATGTCTCAGAATCTCCTCCTTCCCTGGAACATGCTTCCTATCCATGTGAAGCAGAGTTCATTACTTTACTTATTCATGCAAAATATGGAACAGTGGATGCTGAACTGTAAATATACTCCTGGTCTGGCACCTAAGTCTCCATTAGAAGAAGAAGAAGCTTGTAAATGCTCAGTCACCCATGCCAAAATTTAAATACCCCACAAAACCCTTGGGAACCAAAGCCTGTCAAATTTTACTGGAAAACATAGCTAGGCTTAAAAAAGCCCCTTGGGTTGATAGCCTAGTATTACAGTTTGATACTTTGATACCTCATTGGTTAATTATCTGTTACATGTAAGTAAAAGTAGTTTGGCGGTATCTGAAGGAAGGGACCTAAAGCATTATTAACACAGGAAAACAAAACTAAAACAAATGTGTGGGCAAAAGAAACATGGGCTAGTGGGTTTTGTGCAAATGGAATCTGAAGGGCAAACAGTATCCTGCCACAAATTGTGTTACTAATGTTGAAAACTGAAGAAATGCTCCATTCGCAAAGAATTTGATTGTTAAGGCATATAAGGAAGTTATGGGGTTTATTAAAATGAATAAAGTTTAGAAGAAATGGAGTCAACTGTTTAAAGTGAAGACTGGCATGAATATACAGGGGGTATTTGCTTGGTACTTGGGTTTCCTTCTAAATAATGCTGTTTCAGAGTATTTGTGTGAAAATGTCTCCAGAAATATTTTTTTACTCCCAAAATATTGAGGAGGATATTTTTGAATGTAATTTCCCCATTGCTAGTTGTAAACGAGGTGTGTTGAGTGGATCGATAGGATCATATTTTTGATTTTATGTTTAGTTGCATTTAAAAATGAAGTGGCACAGCTAGTATTAAAGTTATTATAAAAGGGCATACAACTTACAAAGGAGCTTAAATTAGTTGGATAGGATACAGCTATTCAGTAAAATAGTGTGGAGTGGGTTATTTTAGTTTTAAAATGTTAGTAACTTAAGAAAATAGTAACTCAAAAATAGAAATTCAGAATAGTTTCAACACCCAAAACTGTCATATTGATTATGGATGACTTAGAAAAACAGAAAGTTTATTTTCAAAGAAAATCTCATGACAAAAGTATTTATCCAAGTGCTTGTCTTGGAGATTATATAGTAAAACTTTTAGAAGCTAATATAAGTTATAACAGGCAGTGTTATAAGGCTTGGTAAGGAACCGTCCCTCATTTAATATATTTTCTTTTGTTAATATTGTAAAATTGAATAAGAGCCTTGTCACTCTAAGATTCTGAAGACTTACTATTAAATAATGTACTGAAAGGTAACAAGTTTAGAAATTTAGGACCAACAGAAGTCATCTGAAGTAATTTTCATGTTTATTTTACTATTGAACCATTAATTATTTGAATTGTTTAAAGGTGTCAGAAATGAACATGTTAAGAGAAAGACTACTGTTCAACACTTATGAAAATGTTTCTGAAAAAGATAATACTTCTAACTATATTTTCGTTAACTATTTAAAATGCATTATTGGATTTGCTTATCTGTTCATTATTGACAAAAAATGGGAAAAATTTACGGCACAAAAAACTATTTGAAATCGAAAACACAAGTCCAAGCAACTGTAGAGTCGACACACCAGTTTAATAAAAACTATAAAACTTGAAGCGCTTTTCATTTGCAGTCATGCAAACTTCATCAGAAGTACAAACACAGAAAATTCAAACTCACTGAGTGAGCCAGGCTGATGTGTCAATGCCACCACCAGCACAAGGGCCCTTTACTGGATATACAAGGTCGATTTTAACCCAGCCGTCTAACCAGCTACTGCAAGGTGTCACTCATGATACTAGTAACCAACAAGGGATTATTCAGCCTGACCTCTTTATTGACTAGCAAGCCAATTCAGTAAACCAACAAGACCGGTCTGGTGAAATTCCGTCACTGGCAGCGTGGATATTAGACAATTATTCACTTTCCAGGTCAGCATCATCTTCAATTGGTGAACTTCAGTCAAGGAGAGGTAACATTTCTGATTCGCCTGACATAGTTTACAATCTAAAATTGTTTGATACTTACGTTTTGAAACTTAAGAAAACACAATTAGAAATATCGTATTTTAAAGAATGTTTAGCACAGAAAGTGGTACCAAAAGGCTTGCGTAGACTCCAATACCCTACAGGGCTTATTAAAGATTCGCCCTTTCATGTCGAATTAATCCAACTGTTCGACAGACAAGGATTTGAATTGTTAGAGCTGATGATTAAACATTACTCTGTTATCGAGTACAGTGACGGATTTAGACAAAAGAATCCATAATGATTCAGAGTTTGTGAGATAGAAATTTGAATATAGTAGGATATTTACGAGCATTGAACACCACATGAGCAAGCGTAAAGGAAAT
Organism: Protopterus annectens; assembly: GCF_019279795.1. Classification (NCBI taxonomy): domain Eukaryota; kingdom Metazoa; phylum Chordata; order Ceratodontiformes; family Protopteridae; genus Protopterus; species Protopterus annectens. The sequence continues at coordinate 42,387,386 of NC_056733.1, forward strand.
AAAGTTAAAAAGTTGGACCATGATTGTAAGGCTTACAACCAAGGGGCATCTTATCCACCTCCAGCTTCTGCTCAAGTATGGCATGCTGGTCAAGCCATGCTTAACCAGCAAGGGACAGATAATTATCGGCATGGCAGTCCCAGCTTTGGTAAACGGTCCAACTTAGTGGTGAACAGGCGACTTTGAAAGCTAACATTTCTAACAGTGGCACGAATGAGTCCACTAACAGTAGTGATTTTGGTGTTGATGGACCTGTGCTGCCAGAAGTCCGGAGGAGTGAGAGGCTTCAAAATGGTCCTCGAGTTTATTATAACAATAATAATATATAGCAGTTCAACCAGAATGCTAACGATCATCAGGTTTTTCGGCAAGCCATCTTTGCAGGAGCCAGGCCGGAACAACAAAGGAATTTTCAAGTAAACAAGGGCAAGTCGAAATTCAACAGAAATTAAATGTAATGACTAGGGTAGATTCCCCTAGTGAGGTAGTGGTTGCCTCTATTGGGGTTTCTTCCCTTTTACCGTTACTTGCTGCCTTGCATCTACAAACAACAGTTGATGAGGACGTTAATGGTCTATTCACGCCTCCCTGTTATAGTGAACAGTTACAACAACACCGACTAGGTCCTAGAGTAATTTGTAACAAGGAAGAAGACTTTAGAGTGTATAATTTTTCTTTTAGTGAATTTTCTGTAGACATGGTGAATTTTTTAGCTAAAGGTTACAGTTATGTACCTCAACATTAAATGGACATTGTCAAAACCATTATTGAGATAAAGTCTTTCACTAGAAAGCTAAATTTTCAGTTGTTATTTGGGAATAACACAAACACAGAAGTTTCTAGCATTTTTAACCCCCCGTTGCATCCAGTCCTGCAGACATTTGAACATTTGTGTGAATTAGATCTTAGGCATACGGTAGGACACAGTTCAAAGGTAAAATTTGTTCAAACACAATTTGTGAGGAACATGAATATCTAAAATATATTCATTCTGAAGACATAAGGGTTTGAAAACAAGACAAAGGAGGTGGATTAGTAGTTTTTGATAATGCCGATTACATTGAACGGATGGATAGGTTACTATGTAGTCATGCCTACCAATTGAGTTCTCGGTCAGAGGTCAGTAGGGCTTATAATTTAATTAAGATGTGTATCAGTGATCTTTTCATTGAGGGCCATATAGAACAAGCATTATTTAATTACATGATTACTTCATTTCCTAGATATCAGTTCTTGTTCGACATTCCAAAAATGTATAAGGATCTGCTAGATCCGCCCATGAGGGTGCTTGTAGACAGCCGAGGTTCTCCAACTTATGCCTGTGCCAAGGTTATTGACTCAATGTTGCAGAAATATGTGGTTGCTGAAAATCAAATTTGTAAGGGTTCTTTGTCCTTTCTGGCTAAGATTAACAATTTGGAATACAACGAAAACCACAATTTCTTGACAATTGATGTCAGAGACCTTTATACATGTATTCCACATGAAGTAGGTACAGAATGGGTGGCCCTGATGATGAAGAAACGTGAAGCTTTGAGTTCGGATATTTCCTTAGTGATGGAATTATTGGATTTAGTACTTACAAATAACTTTTTTATGTTTAACGATCAGGTTTATTTGCAAAATGTAGGTCTAGCAATGGGTTCCCCATGTGGAGCGAGTGTAGCCAATTTGGTTATGACACACTGGGAATCCAAATTTGTACTGAACAGTACGAATGTTTCCCAACATTTGGTATATTACACCAGATACCTAGATGATATATCAGTTTTATTAAAAGGAGACGAAGAGACAAAACGTGTGTTATTAGAAAAGTTTATTGAAACAACTGAATTTTTGCAATTCACTTCTAACTTCAGTACAGATGCTATTCCATACTTAGACATTTGGTTATGTAAAAATAGAACATTAGGTTGTTATACTGCTCAAATTTTTAGGAAAAGCACATACTCAAATTCCTTTCTTCACTTTTCTAGTTGCCATCCTTTTCATCAGAAAAGGTCGGTTATCAAAGGTCAGCTAGTTAGGGCCTCTCGCATCACCAGCCATGATGAAGATTTCCACAGGGGATGTATGTTTTTAAAAAAATGTTTTTACATCAGGACTATCCAGAATCTCTTGTGGAGTCTTTAATTGAAGAATTTAATCATAAAAGGGTAAATCAGATCTTTAAGCCAATTCTGGCCATTAAACCGGTTGGTAAGTAACATTTAATGGTTTTAGATGCGCCAGTGGCAGCTAGCATTAGTGGGCCTCTTCCACTTAATAATCAATCATTACATTGTAGTCTTATAACTACATTTAGTGCACAAAGTAACATTTGTGTTAAAATAGTGTGGAAAAATTGGGAACTATTCAGATGCAACCAAATGCTTTTTAACAAATTTGGTAGTGCACCAACTATAGTTTTCAAACGTGGAAGAAACCTTAAAAATCTACTAAAAAGTAGCATATTAGGGCCCCTAGAATAGTGGGGATGAGTAAATGTGAGAACTGTAATTATTGTAAATATGTAGATGTAACTAATGCATTTGTGTTAAATGGCCAACAATACAAACTAAGATCAAGATTCAACTGTAATTCCAGACTTATAGTTTACCTGGCTAGATGTATACACTGTCCTGCATTTTATGTGGGTAAAACGGAGCGTAGGCTCCAGGACAGATTGTATGAGCATTTATACGCTATTAGCCAGTCTGACAATGCATTAGCTAAGCACATACATTCAAATGTGGACCATCAATTTAAATTTATGGTTATTGATAATATTTTGCAGGCCATTAGAGGGGATCCTTTCCCTCTTAACTTGAAGAATTAGAACTAATGTGGCAGGTTAAACTCAATGCATACAATGTTCCAGGATTAAATGAGTCATGTTCTGTTAGTGTTCTTAAATTAAAAAATTTGCAAAGATGAAATCTGTTACTCATAGTCATAAGCTATTTATCACCACTGTTAGGTTGGTAATAACACTGATGCCTAGTTGTGTAGTGGGTATTTTAAATCTGCACTTATAAGATTTTGTTTATTCATTAATCGGTTAATGTAATGTTTTATTTTATACTTGTATTTGCGTTAATAGAGTTTAAAAATATGGTACTTGTATAAAGGCAGCTTTATATATATATATATATATATATATATATATATATATATATTTATACACACACACACCTTTTTGATCTTTTGATATACTTTACGTAGTGTTAGGTTATGTCTTTTTAAGTAATAAATAGTTAATTGTCCCGCATTTTTTTGATCAAGTGACTATTTAAGTGAATTTGAATTTTCTGTGTTTGTACTTCTGATGAAGTTTGCATGACTGCAAACGAAAAGCGCTTCAAGTTTTATAGTTTTTATTAAACTGGTGTGTCGACTCTACAGTTGCTTGGACTTGTGTTTTCGATTATTGACAAACTGTTTAAAATGCATTATTGGATTTATTTATTTCTTCATTATTGATAAATAAAAAAACATTAAAAATGCATGTTAGCATAATTTAAAGATGACATTTGTAAAGGTGTGTCAGGGAAGCAGGATTATGAGTATATGACAGATGAAACATTTTTATCATGTCTCTAGTTATGAAGTTATGCAACTGCACTGAAGTAGGAAAAGCATATTTTTGTTTGCATTATAGTACTGTAAACATTGTTGAAGCTGTCTGTGGACAGACTTAGTACCCAGTGTCAGACACTATGTCGAAATGTTTCCTTTTAGTTAATGCTTGTTCATCAATCCAGCAGGTCTCAGGTTGCAAGCCGCAGATATTTTGACTGCCATATTTTTACAAAATTTTATCATTTTTTTCTTTAGGATCTTTTTGTGGACCGCCTGACAAAACAAGTAGAAAGGCTAAATGAACAGACTGCAATGTATGAGGCACAGATTATAGCTCAGGCAGAGGAAAGCAAAGCAGCAAAGAACACTGTAACTGAGGTGAGGGACATCGCTGTTTAAAGAATCATTTCTGCTTTGCTTTGCATGATTTATGTTTTATGTCTATGTTTCTCACCTTTATTCTAATCAAATTTTAATCTGGACAGAAGCAAACTGAACCGATGCACATGCTGCTTAATTCTTAATTTTGGATAGTCCAGTTAGGATGATCATTGCATAGTGAAAATATTAAGCCTCTTCTTTTTTGATTTTTGTCACAGAGCTACACATTAAATCCCACCATTGTTTTCTTAATTCACCACTTATCTGATTGACATTTCATTAGGGGTTAAATCCCCCTTTTGCTTTCGAATGTTTTGCAGTTTTGTAGATGGTTTTCATTTACCTGCTGTTGTTTCTAATACTTTCTTCATTTTACTCCTCACATTCTGCTCTTTTTGTAGTGCGAGTTGTACTTTATTCCTGAAGGTCTTCATTTTGAAATCCAGTGAGTTATGTTAGCTACTGTAATGTGTGTCTGTGTATATCTTTAAGAGATGTGTGCATTTCGTTTCTGTCAAGAGTTCCCGAATGTACAGCATGTTGAATGCTATCCTGTAAATGTTACTCTGAAAATAAACGCTGACAAAGATGACAGTAAGCTGTCTCCATTTTGCCTCTACTTTCCGGATGTATATCACATGAAGTCAGAAGTAACTACAAATAAGCCATTTTATCTTTACGTGAAACTACATCTACCAGGAAACCTCTCTCTTTCCAGAGTATTTTGCTTAAGAACAAGAAATTACAGACCCAGAAATTCAGTGTATTCCTGACTACATCTGGTTCAGAGAAGCCTGAAAAGTTTGTGTGTGCCACATTTCTGCATGTAGTTGGGAAAGAAGCCAACAAGGTTACATGTTCTGCATTGCTGTATGTTGTTGGGAAAGAAGCCTTTTGAAAAGGTTATGTGTGCTGCATTTTTCATGTTGCTAGGAATGAAAATGTGAATGTGTATAATATGCCTTGAGTATCTACATAAAGAAAGAAAGAGAGTATTGTTCCTGTGAGCAAAAAAAAATATCTGACATATATCCACCATTTGTACTTTTTGAGGATCCAAGATCTTTCTGAGTCTCTTGATACCTGTGTTACCGAATTAAAGAACTAAGTCAAAAGATTATTAATTTGGTGAATTATTTGTTTCATTATTGTAACACAGAATTTTATGAGGTATCAAAAATAATCAGACACTGGCAGATGTTGATAGAATCCAGTTAAATTTTCGATAAAGTGATTGGTGACTGCAGAGAGAGAGAAAGAGAGAAAGAAATATTACTTTGTTACTGTTCAGAGCTCACGGAAGAGTTCAGGATGTGTAAAGTTGTCTGCAAGACAACTGCAAATTAAACTGAGTTAAATGGGTACATTTATATTCAGAGGTAGTTCACTAGAACAGTAAATCATAGTATTAGGTCTTATAATACTCACTCTTTTCCCCCTCAGCTTTTCACACACGTTTCAAATATCTTGCTTAAGCTTCTGCTGTTTTGTGGCTGCCTTCCATGGAACCTTTGAAGATTTATGGGGCAGCTTCATAAGGACAGTATTGTAAGGAAGTCTGTACACTTTTTATTAGCTGTAGCACTTGGCATCCTGCTTCATTAAGCATTGGAGTATTTTCACCAGAATAGTGCTTCAACCTTTTCACTATTACTTTCTAAAACAGATATTTACCCAAGTCTTTAAATAAATTACTAATTATTGTGGTAGGCTAATAACCATAATTTTTTAAACTAATTTTTTACTCTTTAGTCAGTTTTTGGCTGTTCTTTCTCCATTCTTAGTCTTGAAACAGTCTGGAGAAAAGGGAGAAAATTATCTAGCTTAGCAGAGAGAAATCCTCAAAGGAGGCTGTCAAAGAACCAAAAAAGAAGTATGTGAGTATTTCTGAAGAATGGTCTGGTACTCAAATGACTTCCACATACAGGGACAGACATACAGTTGTTTTCCAAAGTACTGAAGTTTTCCTTACTGATCTTGGTGTTGTCTAAAGCTGATATCCTAATTGCAGTTGTTTTTCAAAGTACTGCAGTGGCCCAGAGTAACCCAATCACTCTTTAAACTAATATCTTAAGAGCACCTTTGTCAGTACCTATGTGGTGTGCTGTGAGACCTGTAAAGTCTGTGTTGTCCAGATACCAAAAGAGTTGCTCGCAGTACAAGTCTGCCCTTATTCAAATAAAAGTATGCTCTCACTGTGACTTACTTCTTAGTTTGGGTAAAGGCCTTACATCTATCATTTGATGATTGAGAGCTTAGTGAGGTACCTTGATAATTCTCAGCCTGTGGGCTCCATCTTGAACCTGTTTTCATCAAGAAAAAGGAGGTCATTGTCCCACTGTACTCATCCCTCATTAGACCCATTATAGAATACAATGCCCCATTTGGTATGTACCTCTCAAAACATCTGCAACAACTGGAAAGGCCTCAGAAATACCTCACTAAAAGAATCACAGGCCTAAAGCAGATGCCCTCACCGCCTTAAAAACTCCAGCTATACTCTGTCGCATATCGTCTACTCAGAGGCGATCTCTGCTTAACATACAAGGCCATGTCAAACCCAGAGCTGTTGGACATGCTACACTTAAAGAAATCCCAATCCCTCAGAGCTACACGCTCCAGGGATCTAAACCTTGTCATCACAATAAACAAAACATGCTGGAGGGATAGGTTCCTGACCCAGAGACTCCCCAGACTCTGGAATAGATTGCCCATACATGTCAAGCAGAGTGCCTCTTTGGACCTCTTCAAGAGGAACTTTGTGATTGGATGGGAGAAAGGAAATTCACCCCAGGGATCACATCAGTCGCCCTGCTAGACAGGGGTCCAGGAAAGTAAATAATGTGGGAAGAAATAGCCAGGAATTGTTATGGCTAGGCTTGTATAGGCCCTAGGGCTGATAGCCTAGTACCAACCTATGAACCTATGAACCTATGAATATATATACATATATATATATATATATATATATATATATATATATATATATATATATACACACATTTTTGATCTTTTGATATACTTTACGTAGTGTTAGGTTATGTCTTTTTAAGTAATAAATAGTTAATTGTCCCGCATTTTTTTGATCAAGTGACTATTTAAGTGAATTTGAATTTTCTGTGTTTGTACTTCTGATGAAGTTTGCATGACTGCAAACGAAAAGCGCTTCAAGTTTTATAGTTTTTATTAAACTGGTGTGTTGACTCTACAGTTGCTTGGACTTGTGTTTTCGATTATTGACAAACTGTTTAAAATGCATTATTGGATTTATTTATTTCTTCATTATTGATAAATAAAAAAACCTTAAAAATGCATGTTAGCATAATTTAAAGATGACATTTGTAAAGGTGTGTCAGGGAAGCAGGATTATGAGTATATGACAGATGAAACATTTTTATCATGTCTCTAGTTATGAAGTTATGCAACTGCACTGAAGTAGGAAAAGCATATTTTTGTTTGCATTATAGTACTGTAAACATTGTTGAAGCTGTCTGTGGACAGACTTAGTACCCAGTGTCAGACACTATGTCGAAATGTTTCCTTTTAGTTAATGCTTGTTCATCAATCCAGCAGATCTCAGGTTGCAAGCCGCAGATATTTTGAATGCCATATTTTTACAAAATTTTCAAATTTTTTTCTTTAGGATCTTTTTGTGGACCGCCTGACAAAACAAGTAGAAAGGCTAAATGAACAGACTGCAATGTATGAGGCACAGATTATAGCTCAGGCAGAGGAAAGCAAAGCAGCAAAGAACACTGTAACTGAGGTGAGGGACATCGCTGTTTAAAGAATCATTTCTGCTTTGCTTTGCATGATTTATGTTTTATGTCTATGTTTCTCACCTTTATTCTAATCAAATTTTAATCTGGACAGAAGCAAACTGAACCGATGCACATGCTGCTTAATTCTTAATTTTGGATAGTCCAGTTAGGATGATCATTGCATAGTGAAAATATTAAGCCTCTTCTTTTTTGATTTTTGTCACAGAGTTACACATTAAATCCCACCATTGTTTTCTTAATTCACCACTTATCTGATTGACATTTCATTAGGGGTTAAATCCCCCTTTTGCTTTCGAATGTTTTGCAGTTTTGTAGATGGTTTTCATTTACCTGCTGTTGTTTCTAATACTTTCTTTATTTTACTCCTCACATTCTGCTCTTTTTGTAGTGCGAGTTGTACTTTATTCCTGAAGGTCTTCATTTTGAAATCCAGTGAGTTATGTTAGCTACTGTAATGTGTGTCTGTGTATATCTTTAAGAGATGTGTGCATTTCGTTTCTGTCAAGAGTTCCCGAATGTACAGCATGTTGAATGCTATCCTGTAAATGTTACTCTGAAAATAAACGCTGACAAAGATGACAGTAAGCTGTCTCCATTTTGCCTCTACTTTCTGGATGTATATCACATGAAGTCAGAAGTAAATACAAATAAGCCATTTTATCTTTACGTGAAACTACATCTACCAGGAAACCTCTCTCTCTCCAGAGTATTTTGCTTAAGAACAAGAAATTACAGACCCAGAAATTCAGTGTATTCCTGACTGCATCTGGTTCAGAGAAGCCTGAAAAGTTTGTGTGTGCCACATTTCTGCATGTAGTTGGGAAAGAAGCCAAAAAGGTTACATGTTCTGCATTGCTGTATGTTGTTGGGAAAGAAGCCTTTTGAAAAGGTTACGTGTGCTGCATTTTTCATGTTGCTAGGAATGAAAATGTGAATGTGTATAATATGCCTTGAGTATCTACATAAAGAAAGAAAGAGAGTATTGTTCCTGTGAGCAAAAAAAAAAATATCTGGCATATATCCACCATTTGTACTTTTTGAGGATCCAAGATCTTTCTGAGTCTCTTGATACCTGTGTTACCAAATTAAAGAACTAAGTCAAAAGATTATTAATTTGGTGAATTATTTGTTTCATTATTGTAACACAGAATTTTATGAGGTATCAAAAATAATCAGACACTGGCAGATGTTGATAGAATCCAGTTCAATTTTAGATAAAGTGATTGGTGACTGCAGAGAGAGAGAAAGAGAGATAGAAATATTACTTTGTTACTGTTCAGAGCTCACGGAAGAGTTCAGGATGTGTAAAGTTGTCTGCAAGACAACTGCAAATTAATCTGAGTTAAACGGGTACATTTATATTCAGAGGTAGTTCACTAGAACAGTAAATCATAGTATTAGGTCTTATAATACTCACTCTTTTCCCCCTCAGCTTTTCACACACAAGTTTCAAATATCCTGCTTAAGCTTCTGCTGTTTGGTGGCTGCCTTCCATGGAACCTTTGAAGATTTATGGGGCAGCTTCATAAGGACAGTATTGTAAGGAAGTCTGTACACTTTTTATTAGCTGTAGCACTTGGCATCCTGCTTCATTAAGCATTGGAGTATTTTCACCAGAATAGTGCTTCAACCTTTTCACTATTACTTTCTAAAACAGATAATGTTAAGTTGTCAATCTCGCCTTCATTCTTGCTTGATGGGTTCGGAGCCGATCCTCGGCTCCGACTCTGCACTTGCTTTAGCTCGAGAACTCCTTTTACCAGCTCGAGGCAGCCCCATATCCCATGATGCAAGGCAGGAAGTACCCAGATCTCGTTTGCCGCTTCGCTTGGGAGGTCTTCTCTTTACCAGCTCCTGGTAAGTAGTTCACATTTGTGATATTTAAGCCCCTTTTAGTGTAAAACTAATTTTTTGATAGTTTAATTTTAATTCTAACCTCTTTCTGACAGAAATCCCTGTCTCTTTTATTTTTTTAGTTAGTCAATTTTCCCTATCCCATCCCCCCCCCCCCTGTTAGGGTGTGTGTGTTGGTGTTTTTTACAAAATACCTCTTGGTATTTGTTTAATTTAATTTTGACTGGTGTGTCTGTGTGTGTTGTGTTCAGGCACCATGTCTAAGGAGAGGGTTTCAGGTTTTAAGAAGTGTGACTCGTGCTGTCAGAAGATGTCTCTGACAGACGGTCACACTTCTTGCCTGTACTGTTTGGGCCCTCTTCACCTGCAGGACTCCTGTGCTATTTGTCACTCCTTCAGCCAGAGAGTCCTGCAGGAGACGCTGCCAATAAGTTGATTCTCAGGGTCTTCTTAAGCCGGAGGGCTCTCCGGCTAAGTCGGCTCCACAAAATCAACTAAAACTACCAAGGCCCAGGCTTCTGTTTCTAAGCCTGCGGCCTCGGCTCCGACTCGTATAGAGTCGAGATCGCTCGCTGGAGCCGATTCTGAATCCACAAAGTTTTCGGCCGATGGCTATCGGTGCCGAATCTGTTGACCACTGTGGTGTCGGCTCGATCGGCTCCGACACCCATGTGGCACCGAGCATCGGTGTCGGCCCGATCGGCTCCGACACCCATGTGGCACAGGCATCGGTGTCGGCTCCGATCGGCTCCGACACCGTTACTGGTAGCTGTATCGGCTCGGCTGGAGCCGATACATCGAGACGTTCTGCGGCTCGGAAGTCGGTGCCGACAGGATCTGTAGTATCGGCTCCAATGGCCCATTCCAGGAAGAGGTCGAGGTCTCCTTCCTTGGAGGCGATACTTTCGGCTCGCCGCTCTTCTATCGGAACGGAGCCATCGGAGCCGATCTTCAAGGTCATCCAGGTTGTCAGATCATGACCTAGAGAGAGTGGTCAGTAGATTACTCAAGTCACAGGTACTGGCCCAAATGCTACACAGTCCGTCTCAGCAGACGACTGTTGGTCCACACCCGTTACAGTTCCTCCTTCAACTCTACCCCAGAGTTTGGAGTTGGAGTCTTCGGCATGGTTACTGCTACGGCTGGAGGACGGATACCCCTTCTGTTCCTTCAGCCTCTACTCTTATCTCCTCTTCCTTAGAGGGATTCGTGGTCGGGTTTCCACGGTCTCCTCCGAGGGGTGAGTGGCATGGGACCCTTGTCCGAGCCCGCTCTTCCCCTTGGAGCCTCGGCCTTGGTGAGCTCGGCTCCGACATCTGCCTCGAGACTTCCTTTCGGTGGTCCCGGAGTTCCTAGCTCTTGAGCGGGTTCTCTCGGACCTGCCTGGGAGGGGAGCATACGAGGTAATGAAGAGTGTACTGGCCACTGGTATCAGTCAGCAGTCTGTTCCGTAGCTCCTCCCTCTATAGTACCTGTTGACATCTCTGCCACTTCTCTTGCTACAGGACCCAGAGATCCTCCGCCTCAGGTTTCCCCATTGGGAATTTCCCCTCTTCCGAGGATTCTCCTGATGTTTCAGGAGATCCTCCTAGGAAGAGGACTTGTAAGAGGAAGCATGTAGACTCCCGAGTCTGTCACTTGGATACTGACTTTGATGAGTCAGAGGGATCCCCTAGATCCCCTCTGAGGATGTCTCCTTCTCAGACATCCTAGAACTTCTGAAACAGAGGGAAACTGGCCCACCAACAATCCCTCTGAGGATGAGTCAGTATACCTAGAGGCGTTTGGATCTCGGCCCTCCACCTCCTGGGTGTCTCCGCCTTCGACCCCTTATGCAGGTTATTGCACGAAGGCGTGGACAGCTCCTGACTCTGTAGAGCCAGTCCCTAGGAGGCCTTCTAAATTTATCACTGCCCCTAGTGACAAACAATTCCTTACCAAGGGTGTCCCGCTGATGCCATGGTGGTGGCTGCGCCACCAAAAGGAACTTGCAGATCCTTCCGTGCCCGTCCATCCTCCTAATAAGGACTCTAGGACCATGGATAGGTACGGCAAGCGGATGTTTTCCTCAGCGACCTTTGCTATCGCGTAAGCTGAATTATCTTTGTCACTTCACCAGACTCCAGAGAGATATCCTGAAGGAGCTGGGAGAAGTAGTTCAGGATCCTACAGCTGCAGGGGCTCAAGAAAGATTGCTTCGCAGCTAGGAACCCTCAATTCCATAGCTAACTCCTCCATGCGGCTAATATCTTATGCTGCGGATGGAGCGAGTAGAGCCGCAGGCACAGGTGTGGCTCTTAGGCGCCAAGCCTGGATGCGGCTATGTGATTTTTGGATCCCTTTAAGGCGTCCTTCACAAATTCTCCCTTTGATGGGTCAGCTTTGTTTGGCCCTCAGGTGAAGGAGACCTTGACCAGGTGTGAGCAGGACGGCAAGACTCTTTCTGCTGTTGGAGTCCGTTTTTCCACCCCTTCTAGGCCTTATCCCAAAGGACAGAGGGGTGGGAAGATGTGGTTCCGTAAATCCCAAGGAGTCACGCCGGATTCACGTGGTCAGTTTACCCCTAGAGGCAGAGGGGTAACAACAACAGACGCCGCTCTAGAGGCAGAGGGGTCCAAGAACCAGGGAAACAGGGAGCCTCTCTCTGATAAGCCCTTTCAGCATCCCTGAGGTGTTGCCCGGCTGTCCCTCCTTGGAGGCAGTCGGGAAGATTATCACTGTACCCAGAAGCCTGGCATTCCCACACTCAAGACAGATGGGTACAGTCGATCATATCCAAGGGTTACATAATTCCTTTCGAGGAAAGTCCCTTCCCCTCAAGTTCCTTCCAGATGTACCACCCGGTCTAAGGGAGATTGCAGAGTTAGAAATCGCAAAACTACTGCAAAAGAGCCATTCAGCCAGTTACAATAGACCATTCAGAGCCGGAATCTACTCAAGGTTCTTTTGGTCCCCAAAAGACGGGAGACTGAGACCAATATTGGATCTCAGCAGACTCAACAAGTCTGTCAGGAAGACAAGATTCGAATGGTCACTCTTCAGTCAATTCTGCCCTTCTTACAGAAGGACAACTGGATGTGCTCAATAGATCTTCAGGATGCGTACTATCACATCAAAATTCACAGACGCTCAGGAGATTTCTCCGCTGGCTGGGGTCCAGTCACTTCCAGTTCAGAGCCCTGCCCTTTGGTCTCACTACAGCCCCCAGAGTGTTCACGAAATGCATGGCAGTGGTCACGGCTCACCTGAGACGTCAAGGATTCCAGGTGTTTCCGTATCTCGACGACTGGCTCCTGTCAGCCACCACCAGGCATCAGCTTATACAAGCCAGGGATTACACAATAGACCTTTGTTCTCATTTGGGCATCTCAGTCAACTTGAAAAGTCATCCTTATCGCCCTGCCAGTCTATTACCTTCATAGGCAAACTTAAACACTGTTAGGATGTCAGCTACCCTTACAGAACAAAGAGTTTCAGACATTCAGACTCATGTCAGGATCATTCTGGCCAGCAAGGAAGTACAGGCCAGAATGGTTCTGAAGGTATTAGGTCTCATGGCTGCGGCCATTACTCTTCTTCCCCGGCTCGATTCTACATGCGCCTCCTTCAGTGGATGCTGTTCACACAGTGGTCATACCAGCAACTCCCAATGCGTCACCAGATTCTGGTGACACAAACATGCAAAGAACATCTTGCTTGGTGGATCACATCGTCTCAGGTTCACCAAGGCAGGTGCTTTGTACCTCCGTCCCCGATAGCCACTGTCACCACGGATGCCTCCCTGATCGGGTGGGGGGTCATTATCAGGGCAGGATGGTTCATGGGGCGTGGCAACCGTTCGAGTACCATCTGCACATAAATGTCCTGGAGATGAGAGCAGTGCTTTTAACGTTGCAAGCCCTCAACGACTTTCTTCCCGTAGGGACAATTGCAGTCCACACAGACAACATGTCTGTAGTTTGTTATATCAACAAACAGGGTGGAACCAAGTCCTACCCCTTGTGTCGAGAAGCGCTCAGACTATGGCAATGGGCGATCTCCTCTCATCGGTTTCTGGTAGCAACGCATATCCCTGGGAAAACCAACATTATAGCGGACAGATTGAGCAGAGCTATTCTCATGCCTCACGAGTGGTCTCTCAAGCAATCCATAGCGGAAGAGATTTTTCTGGAATGGGGTCGTCCATGTTGCGATCTTTTGCTACTCCCAAAACAGAAAATGTCCAGACTTCTTCAGCCTCTTCCCTCTATCAGGCCATCCCCCCAGAGACGCTCTGACCCAGGATTGGCCCCAGGGACTTCTTTATGCCTTCCCTCCATTTCCTCTGATCCCTCAGGTGATCCAGAAAGCTACCGATATGAGAGCCAAATTGATTCTCATTGCCCCTTACTGGCCTCGACAAGTTTGGTTCCCGTTCCTCCATCATCACCTTTTGGTGCAGCCGTGGCATCTGGACCCAGTGCCAGATCTACTGATTCACCAATCCGGTCAGCTGCACCGTTCAATCCCTTCTCTCAACCTCACAGCATGGTTGCTCCACTTCCTTCCTTAGCCAGGCTTCCTTTGATCTCTAACCCAGTTAGAGACATCATAGTAGCTTCGCTAAAATCCTCTACCAGGAGGATTTATACAAGCAAATGGAAACGTTTCTCTTATTGGGCTAAGGCCCAAAATATTGATCCTTTACTGCCCCTGTTCAGGCAGTTCTGGACTTCTTAGCAGAGATTTTTCATGCAGGCTCCTCTTCTTCCACAGTCAGAGTTCAGTTGGCTGCTATTTCTAATTTTCATGTCGGGATAGCAGATCATAATATTATGTCCCATAGGCTCTGCAGGGCCTTCTTGAAAGGAATTTTCCTACTAAAGCCTCCAATCAGGAATCCTCCTCCTCAGTGGGATCTAAATTTAGTGCTGACATCCTTGATTCTTCCCCCCTTCGAGCCAGCTGTTTCTTGTTCCCTGAAATATCTTTCTTGGAAAACGTTATTCCTAGTGGCTATTACATCTGCCAGGAGGGTGTCTGAACTTCATGCTCTCTCGGTTCGACCCCCTACTTGATTTTCTTCAAAGACAATGTATCTTTCAGGACTAATCCATCCTTTTACCTAAGGTCGCTTCAAAAACAATCTGAATCAATCCATTGATCTCCCTGTATTTTTTCCTAACTATTCAGATAGAGCTGAACAAAAGCTACATTATCTTGACGTCCACCGTCAGCTTAGATATTATTTGGACAGAACAAAAAAATTTAGAAAATCTGATCAACTTTTTGTTTCCTATGCGGATAATAAAAAAGGCCTTCCTGTTTCTAAAGTGACTTTGTCCAGATGGCTTTCTTCGGTCATCACTGAAATTTATACGATCGGGAAAACAGCTGTGCTCAAAACCTAAAGCACATTCAACTAGGAGTTTAGCTACTTCTACAGCTTTTCAAGCTAGACTGCCTTTGGACACTATTTGTGCAGCGGCCACTTGGGCCACTCCTCACACTTTTGTTTCCCATTACAAATTGGACTTGGCCTCCAGGGACAGAGCCAGTTTTGGCTCTACAGTCCTCAAGAGTTTGTTCCATTGAGCCACCCAGGATAGAGGTGCTAGGGGCCGGTCCCATCAAGCAAGAATGAAGGCGAGATTGACAACTTAACATTAAGAAGTTATGTACCTACCATAACGTTCCATGTTAGTTGTCTTCTCTCGCCTTCTTTCTTGCGACCCTCCCTCCTTCCCCCTGGCCTGGACAGACCTTGTATAAGAAACTATTATGCTAAAGACCATTCAGACCTGGTCCTTTTTCCATCTGTAAGTTTCTTCTTCCTTTGGGAAGTATTTTATGCTTGATGTTATTGCCCTTTGTCAACAAACGAGATCTGGGTACTTCCTGCCTTGCATCATGGGATATGGGGCTGCCTCGAGCTGGTAAAAGGAGTTCTCGAGCTAAAGCAAGTGCCGAGTCGGAGCCGAGGATCGGCTCCGAACCCATCAAGCAAGAAAGAAGGCGAGAGAAGACAACTAACATGGAACGTTATGGTAGGTACATAACTTCTTATTTACCCACGTCTTTAAATAAATTACTAATTATTGGGGTAGGCTAATAACCATAATTTTTTAAACTAATTTTTTACTCTTTAGTCAGTTTTTGGCTGTTCTTTCTCCATTCTTAGTCTTGAAACAGTCTGGAGAAAAGGGAGAAAATTATCTAGCTTAGCAGAGAGAAATCCTCAAAGGAGGCTGCCAAAGAACCAAAAAAGAAGTATGTGAGTATTTCTGAAGAATGGTCTGGTACTCAAATGACTTCCACATACAGGGACAGACATAGTTGTTTTCCAAAGTACTGAAGTTTTCCTTACTGATCTTGGTGTTGTCTAAAGCTGATATCCTAATTGCAGTTGTTTTTCAAAGTACTGCAGTGGCCCAGAGTAACCCAATCACTCTTTAAACTAATATCTTAAGAGCACCTTTGTCAGTACCTATGTGGTGTGCTGTGAGACCTGTAAAGTCTGTGTTGTCCAGATTCCAAAAGAGTTGCTCTCAGTACAAGTCTGCCCTTATTCAAAAAAAAGTATGTTCTCACTGTGACTTACTTCAGTGTAAGGCCTATCTATAAACAAGGACCAGATTCCAAAACCCCCTGCTCTCTGTCTGCTGTCAGTGTAAGTGGCCACAGAGAGCAAGTCTTTTGGTATCAGGGTTTGTATGTTTTTATGGCTGAAGAGCTTAGTGAGTGTATCCTTGATAAGTTCTCAGCCTGTGGGCTCCATCTTGTCACATAGTTTGAATTCACACTTGCTTCTGCCCTTATATGGTGGCCAAACCTTTGCCAAGGAATATTTTAATATAGTTCAGAAAGTAGCATTACAGCAGCAGTGCCATCCTTGATCCTATTTAGTTCTAGGGTTATAGCACTGATGTGTATTTTCACAGGCACCTTTGAAGGTTCAGGAGAAAAAGAAAAGGAAAAGAACATCTTCCCCAAGTTATCTGGTGACGATGAAGACTTCTTTGAGGCCGATACATTCATCTTCCCATCAAGGTTTAGATGGGCAAATTTTGTTCTTTCAATCTTCCAAGTGTCTGGCAGACGATACTTAATTTTTTGATACCTTAAATTATGTAGCTGCATTCTTTAGATGTCTTGTAGGGAATACTTCTTCATGTGAAAAGAGAGAGGAGTGTACATGATGAGATTGCTTTTCAAAATGGAATGTGCCTTTCATTTTGACTATACTTTAAGGACATTTAAAAATATAATAGACTTTTTATGTCTAATCCACTACACTTCAAAGATAAACAAGCAGTACAGAACACCTTTGGATAAGTAAGATTTTTTTAAAACACAAAAAAGACAGATATGCATCATTAAATCACCGTTGCAGTAGCTTAAGTTGTGAAGGTTATATCCTGCTAAGGATATGATAAATGGCCAGGATCTAAATATTTATGTTACCTTCCACATGCCCTCATCACTGAAGAGCTTGAGGAAAGCCATAAAGAAATCAGTGGTTAGGGCACCAAACCTTCTGAATTTTCCTGCCTTTGAAGTTTGGGTTTCCTGCAGATTTCAAATGATTAACAGTCTGCTAGCATTTCACCAAGGCTGGGCAGACATCAGACATCTACCTTTCTGGTGAAAACCTTCCACTACATCTTTTTTCAGAGGAAAAGGTTTATTTTTGTAAAAGAAAAGTTATTTAGGCTAACATTTTTTTTTGAGGTTGCCACTAAAAATGTTAATCAAAAAAGTTGATTTTCTGTTAAAGTACTTGTGTGGGAGAATATGTTTTTAAAACACTTTCTTGTGGACAATCTTAACTTTTTATGTAAAAATGTTTAGACGGGGTTTGGACTAGTGGTTTTGGGGGTTGTCAGTGATTTATTTTATCTCTTAAGTGTATTTTCCTGTCATAAGGCTTACTGACTCATTCAGGCTTTTCAGGCACTTTTTCTCAGCTAAATGTGGAGCAGGCTTTGGGCTGTTTGGATCTTCCCTCCCCCATCTCCAAGAAGAAGAAACTTTCTAGAGAATCTTTGGTATTCGGGCGTACTTCCTCACTGCCTAAGCTGCTACTGATGGGTGATTATGTTGTGGCCTCAGACCACTCATCATCATCTTTCTATCCCACTGGTGTTGTTCCTGAAGAAACTAATAAGCAATGGGAGTTAGTCTTGCTCTGTATAACTACTTGGTTTTCCTTTTGGGCATGGGAAAACCACTCTTGTCAGTCTCAGCAAAGGCAGCAGGTGATGTTCTACTACAAAAGCAACCTTCATTGCGGATTCCTGGTCAAGATCCCCATCCTTGAGTCTCTTAGACGGTGAAAACAGAAAGTTAGGCATTTCTCTTTTTCTGTTCCAGGCAGGATGGAGAAGGAAGACTGACTGGGTTTTGCAAAAGGCTTATTCAAGCCTTTCATTCTTTTAATTTGAATTTTCTCTGAATACTAAAAGAAAAAAAAATCTCCCTAAGATTCTGATTCCCAGACTGATGGAGAATTAGAATGGAATGTTTTTTCTCCCACTCCACTTATTGCTGTCTTCTGAGGGGAAGCATACCTCCGTACAGTGAATTTCCCTGTGCTTTACTGATATTAAGGACCAAGACAATGTGTACTCTTCTGACCCAGACTTCACTGGGAAATGCGCAGTGCTTCTAGTTGTCACCCTTGTAGTAAGTCAAAGATGCCTTCCTTCCACCCCAGGATGGGTGAACTGGCAGTGATCACCCACTTCCACGTAGACAGGTTTTTATCCCTCTAAGCTCCTCAGAATATTAAATGTTAACCAAACTGTTATTTCTTTTAAATTTGACTATCAGGATAGCTGAGTTTTTATTAACATAATTCTTCCTTTTGCATTCTTAAAATAGTACTTCTGATAAAACCAGAAAATTAAATATTATAATTTTATTTATTTGATTTAATAGGGAATGGTAACACATTTGTCAGTAATCATAAAGGGAAGAATGAAGAGGATATTGACAGTTTTCCTAGAAAATATCATTTGAAATATTGTATGGTTACTGGATATACATTTGAGCAGTACAGTGAAGATATGATTGGAGAGAGAGTGCTTGAATTAATTAGTTCACTGCCTTCTTCCCCTGCTCCTTTTTTCCTTTTGTTGTATACATTTTTTGATGCAAAAAAAGTGTTTAACGGCTGGACATGATTTCTCACCATTTCAGGTTTCCTGGAATGATGGTACAGGGTCTTAGAATTTCAGGTAACACCTTCCTTATTTGAACAAGGTTGATATGGTTTCTGCCAATAAGCTGTGTTTGATTCTGTTGTTCTTCAAGATAAAGATGCTAAGGTTTTATTAGTTTACAAAGTGTTATGGGGTGCATATCGGCCTGAATCGTGATGGTCCAAAATCCTGGCTTGTATATGATGAAATTTCAGCTTTACTTGAGAAATTTTTGGGACAGATTAGTAAACAATGGAAATATGGAGATTCTATATGTTCAGTCTTGTATTTAAGGAGCTGAACAGGTAGCTATTAACAATTTGTGCAAATATAAACAGGCTGTTTGCTCAATTACCAAGTGAGGATCTTATCTTTGGGCATATATAGAGCAGAGTCTTTGATCCCTATCCAGGGTTGCCAGATTTCCAGCCCCCCAGGTAGGGACAAAAAAAAAACAAGAAGGTCTCTCACAGCAAGTGAAGACAAAAAAAAAAAGGTCTTTAATGCGGAACACAGTTCCACATTAAAGAACAGTAGCTCTGCACTAAACACGGAGCTTCTCGTGTTTAATGCATTGCAGTTCCGCATTCAACACAAGTAGCACCGTGTTTAGCGATTTTTGATTGGCCCGTATACTGGCATATGGGCCAATCAAAAATCGCTAAACACTGAGCTTCTCGTGTTTAATGCGGAACACAAGAAGCTCCGTGTTTATCAATTTTTGATTGGCCCGTATGCCAGGTATACGGGCCAATCAAAAAAAAAAAAAAACAAACAAAGCGGAGGCTGACCGGGATTTAAACCGGCAGGGCGGGACTCGGGATCAGGCTGCTGATCTCGGGAGAGTCCTGCCCAAATAGGGACGTCTGGCAACCCTGTCCCTTTCCCAAATGAAAATACACATTAGTGTGAATTAAATTTTAGCAGTGTGGTTTGACATATGGGCATTCAAAAATTAACTGAACTAAGGTACACTGTGTGTATACACAGACACCACTACAGTTGTATGATGCACAAAGTGTTTAGCATTTGTGCACATATGGGACAGTTTAGCTCCATATCTTAACATTCAGTTGACTATAGTCCATTTTCTCTGGAAACATTATACAATGGACTGACCATCTGAGCTCCTTAGTATGCTAGGATCACAAGTGGCAATCTAGTCCAGAAGTTTATCCGCTGCTGGCTTAATTTGCAGAATTCCAGAGATTGCCTTTTTACATCTCACCAGTGTTCACAACTCTTGCAGTAGTTTGTCATGGCTGCATGTCACATAGCCCCCTTGCAAGTTTGTAATGGGGAGGTTGTTCTAGGCATTCTCATGTGACCTTTGTTGAAATGTCAGTATTAAAAACAAGAAAACAAAGTAATTTTAGATTATGAAATCTGTCCACATCAGTGATAGGGACTGTTCACTTGTAGGCACTGATACAGTAAACAGAGAGCCTTCTCACACCTCGAGTACAACCGCTGTCTTCCACAGTGCACTATTTATCCTGTTTTCCTCAGAGCTCATTTGCCACTGTTTGTAATGGATGTAATTAATGCAGCTCATGTCCATGATGAATGGGTTTTCACCCTTTTTTCTAGCTTTAGGAATTCTTATTCACAGAATTAGAAATATTTTCTTAGGCCGTTGTATTAAGTCATTGGCAGGTATTTTTGTTAGTTACTCGTTTTTTCTGCTTCTTCACTCTTTTAAGGCTGTGGTGCCTGATTTAACAAAAAAAACTGTAATTATAATAATATGTTAGACTATATATGTTGATGTTTATTTTCCTTCTAGGGAAGTCACCATGGGAAAACCATCATGTTTAATAAATACGGCTGTTGTTGGCCAGAAGATCTTACCCCAGGATACCCACAAACTCTCCATGGTATGCCTGAGGCCAGATCAACTAAAGGAGACTTGTGACATTTGGAGGGCATTCCACCATTTCAGCACTGAAAAAAGAAGCAATCTGTTAATTTGTAAAGGGCTTCTTCTACCAGATGAGGCCAGGAAAGAGAATAAGGAGAAGGAAAAGAGGAAGAATGAACACCCACCAAAAAGCGGACATTCTTCTACCAAGATGACCAGAATGGAGCATTGGTCTTCCATGCCTGTTTAACCTTTTACTCAGCTCAGGTCTGATCTTCCTCAGAAGCTGCCTCCTTCACAGGCTTAGCCCCCATCCCCACTTCGAGAGACACCCATACTAACATTACAGTAATGTAGGACCATTCTGTGAGGAAAAGAGGAGGGTCCTTTTCCATGGAGAAATCCTATGCAGGTTCTTAATGTTTAGGCCATCTTCTGCCTTAGCTGTTAGTTTGGTAAGGTCTGTCAGGAGCCTCCTCCATACTGCACATCTGGGAGTGCATGATGAGGAAGGTTTACCAAAGCACAAATTGACACTGGTGTCACACCATGGACCCTCTGTCTGTAGGATGGACAGGGTAGGCCCCTAGGCATTGACTTTCCAGCTCCTTTCCAGGCCATGAGCTGGCACTGGAAGTGTTGCATTTTTCTGTGGGTGCAGTCTGAAGTCTAGAGAAATAGGAATATGATGATGTAGAGAGGCTTTGATCCATCGGTGCCAACTCCCTTGGTTCTGTCACCCTTGACCCTTATCCCCACAATGCTGAGAGTGACTAGGCACCAAGAGGTCAGTGTTGAGTGTTTGTTTTTGGTATTGGTACTGACCCACTCAGTGACGTCTACTGTGTCCATTTCAGTGTTTGTTCTTTCAGTAATAAAGTCCAGTTTAGGTCTGATGTTGACCTCAGGAATAAATATTCATTAGATGTGGGAGCTTTGGCTTTGATATTTTCAGCGAGGACTGACTTGATACAAGTCTCATTGGCTCTCAGCGGGATTTTACTGGCATTGGAATACCTGGAAAAATTAATTGTTGAGAGAGCAGATCAACCACTGACTTTTGGCTCCAACAGTCTCAAACTTTGGGCACTGATCATGAGCTCCAAACACAGAGAGCTTTGAAGGGTCATCAAAGACTGTACCCTTAAGGGGTTAGATCCCTCTTCATGTCATTTGGAGAACTCCTCACCCAATGTGCCTAGGAAGAGCCCATGCAAAAGGAAGCAAATACTCTTCAAGAGAAATGTTACTTGGATTGATCACTGCTGCAGTAGCCTAAACTATGTGGGTTGCACCCTAACAAGGATAGAACAGGTGGCCAGCTTCCAAAGCTTGAAGGCACTTTGGATGTCCCCAAACTGTCTGGCAGCTCAAGCTAAGATGACTAAAAGACAAGTTTGGATGCCAAGCCCTTTAGAGCTTTACTGCCACCAAAGAGTACACTCCTCTGAGGCTTTTGAGGATTGACCAATGACTTGTGCTGTTCTTTGTTGGGCAGATAAGTTCCCTTTGGGGGGGGAACTTCCATTATTTTTTTATTATTATTATTATGTTCCTGTTCAGGAAAACTATTTTAAAGGTGGGGTTTATGTTTTAACAGACTGTTATGAGACTGAACCGTACTTTTAAACAGAGGTATTCTTTTTTTCCTGTCAGTTTAAAAGTTGTTTAAAGTAACTGTAAACCATTTTTTCCTGTGGAGAAAGTGTGTTTATTTTACTTTGTGGGTTTGACAAAGTATTTTAAAGTGCTTTTTACTGTATTCATTTCTGAAAAAAATTGACTTTTAAAGACTTTGTTTCTATTGGCGTTTGCTGCTTACTTTCACCAGGAAAGATGCACCATTTTCAGTCTGTCCATGGAACAGTATGCCATTCCCATGATCTGTCCTTCTTCCAGCAACAGAAAGAAAAAGTTTAGCAAACAGCCTTTGTTATCACAGAAGGCTAACAATTTTCCTCAGCCACAGATGGATGACTGCTCTGGCCATTAGTTGTATCTTAGACGACTCATCTTTTACACCAGATCCTTGTAATGTAGCACCTACAGCTACTATGGGCCAGGGGTTAACCATATATTCTGTAGCTGTTGGGGTCCCCTCACTGTAAAGGAGAGCCACTCTTTTCAGTCCTGGGAGAAGGAACAGGGAAGATGTCCTTGTTTTGTCAAAATATTGTGCCCAAGCCTAGAGAATCTGCTGCTGTCATTAATAAGTAACACTGTTGGTCACAGTTTTCCCTTCAGAAAAAAAGAAAACTAAGCATGTATTTACTCCAACTCATCCTCAAACTCCCTTAGACAGGAGTAGTTTACTGGGTCTGAGTCAGGGTTTAATTCAGGTGATTTATCCTTATTGTGAAGTAGTACTCTGGTAAATGAAAGAGGGATGCCTCCATTTCTGAAGAGATTCAAGATTCTGAATGTGGACAGAAGGATGGAAGAACAGATGCAGGGTTTTCTCCTCAGTTTTCTGATTCTGACTCAGAGGAGAGTTCAGTTCCTGACTCTCCCTGGGAAGTCTTTTTCTCTGAGATTATTTCTAGAATGTGCCAGTGTTTTCAGTGGGAGAACAATGAGATCTCTCAGTCCCTCAGAAAGAACTATAAGCAGTTACAGAAGGAATTTCCAGAACTTGCACCTGTTCCTCCAATTCTCTGAGCTTTAGAGGATGTGTGTGTTGCTGCCTGCAATTTTCATAACAGTCAGCCAGCTGCCTCTAAAAAGGCAGATGCGATGTATAAAGTTTCTCAGTCTTTTAAGTGTTTATATACTCTTCCCAAACCTGATCTAGCAGCTGCATCTATAGTTAATCCTTCAGCTGTTAGACACTTAGTTAATTCCAGTGCTACTTGCTGTGGTAAGGATATGAAGATAATTGATAAATGTTGGAAAAGGTGTATGGTTCTGCAACTTTGAATTGCCAGCCTCATATGTTAAAGGTTTGATGTTAAGTTGTCCAATCTCGCCTTCATTCTTGCTGGATGGGTTCGGAGCCGATCCTTGGATTGATCACTGCTGCAGTAGCCTAAACTATGTGGGTTGTACCCTACCAAGGATATAACAGTTGGCCAGCTTCCAAAGCCTGAAGGCACTTTGGATGTCCCCAAACTGTCTGGCAGCTCAAGCTAAGATGACTAAAAGACAAGTTTGGATGCCAAGCCCTTTAGAGCTTTACTGCCACCAAAGAGTACACTCCTCTGAGGCTTTTGAGGATTGACCATTGACTTGTGCTTTTCTTTGTTGGGCAGATAAGTTCCCTTTGGGGGGAGGACTTCCATTATTTTTTTATTATTATTATTAGTATTATTATGTTCCTGTTCAGGAAAACTATTTTAAAGGTGGGGTTTATGTTTTAACAGACTGTTATGAGACTGAAAATCACCTCCCAAAATTAAGTTACCTTTAGATGTTTTGTTAATAAGTTCTGTGTGTTTTTTAATAGTTCCTATACCCGGAAACCAATACAATTTCACCAATGTCCAGGTTCTATTACTATATCTTACTATTACTGTTGATAAAAGGCCCTCTTTGTCTTCATAGTTAAATAAAACTTGTGGATTAATAATATTTTTCTTCCATAGTATTAATACCCCCCCCTGTTTTTATTACTATATGATGAATTAGATAGCTTTAGGAAGTCACTTGGGTTCCAAGTGAAATTATCATTAGCTTTAAAGTAAGTTTCCTGTAGAAAACCCGCTTGTGCTTTATTTATTTTAAGGTATTTAAGTAAGTTAGATCTTTTCCTTTTACCATTTACATTTAATGAGAGTAATAATGTGTCCATCTCATTAATTTGTACTTAGAGTTTTGATTGAAATGATGACTGTATATTTTATCATTTATTTGTTGTATAATCTCCATATATGCGTTGAATTCAGTGGTGATGCTGTTACTTCCTTTTAAACTATATAAAATAAAAATTGAATGAGGCCAGAAGAAAAAATCAACAAATGTATAATAGTAGACCTTAGACATGCATATAAACAAATATTTAAAATAATCTTTTAACAAACATGGAATGTATAACATTCCCAATCTGAGTTAGCTAAGAAGCTCAGACAGATTAACCTTCGTTGCAGAAATTGAACCAAACATTAATGAAAAATGAGAGGCTCCTTTGCATATTATTCTGGAGGTTGCAATTGATCAAGTCAAACATATGTGATTAATTCAAAGTTATTTAGAGATGTGCTTGCTGTAGAATAACCTGGTGTAGATTTCAAGCATTTAAGTTTTATCATTTATTACATTATGTGCGTTGATTCAGGTATAATTCCTTTTTAATAAAGTATTTATATAACATAAGTAAATTATCATGTAATATGTTCGATAATCCATTTCCTTTCCATCTTATATGAGTATCTATATAATGACCAGTTCATTTCGTAACTGCCTTATAGAGCATACTTTAGTCAGTGTTGTGCAATTTGTTTATACTAGTAACAATTTAAAACTCAGAGAATTAAACAATTTTAACACCTGTCATCGCTGTTATGGATTAGTTTAAATTTGTGAATTACAAGTTCTGCATATACATGAATTCCAAAGCATAGACAGTGCTGCTCAAGGCTATGCTATACAAGAATTACATATGCAGAGCTCTATATCATGTTTGTTACGTAACCTTAAATTTCAATGGAAAGTTCATTTGTTATTAAATTCCTAATAGCCCTAAAAATTCTATTGCATGTGTTGAGCACGGTCTTAAATTTCTATTTTACATTCGTATAATATCAGTTCTAAGAAACAAATCAATTTAGAATTGCATTTCAATGACCAAACAGTAATAGTAGCTGTAAGGTAGATAATGACAGTTATAAACAGATGAAATATTCATTTCGCTAGTTTCATAGTGCGAGTGCCCTTACAACCATTCATTTTTCAGCAGAAAAATTCCATTAATAATGTATTCTTGTAGGTTAGAAGTGCTTGTCTGAAATAATAACATTTTGCAAGCTATTCACTGTTTGCACTGTCTATTATAATAAGCTATAGTTCAATACAATAAATATGAGATTTGTCTTATTGCAAGCTTGTAAGGACCCAGTATCAGATTATGTCTTACATATTCTTTCCTCATCTAGTCAAGTAACTGTTTCTAAGTATACCAAAACTTCCTTTGATACTTCATTGAATATGGTGACATGCATACTTCTTAAGTCATTTCTCTTCTTTATTTATTTATTAATTAAATAATGCAGATTCATGGAGAACTTCAAAGTATCTAACCATGGGTCTAATGCTGAATATTCCACTTTTATCTGTATAAATGTATTCCTTTATTTTTGTTTTGTAATATCTAACAATAAGCTATAATATATTCACGCCTCTTAATACCTTCTTTCCATCCCTTCTTTCATACAGTGTATATATATTAAGTAGTTATCCTATTTACGGAAGTGCTGTCGCTTTAAGGCCATAAGGAAGCGTAATGTGATTACACACTAGAATCGTGTGGTTGCGTCAACATCATCTCTGGTAGTAAGATAATCTGGACTTCAGTACTTTATCTTCGTTTTTTCACTGGCTATAAAATTATTTGCCAACTAAACAAAGAAAGGATTTGCTAATACAACACTTGTGTTAAAGAGGTTTTGTCGCATATCTTTAAAATGGTAGATAGATATTCAAATAAACACTTCGTGATGACTTAAAACTGTGTTCCTAATACGTATATTAAATTAGAAAGTGTAATGACTTAACATTGATATATTGTATTGTGTTTTGGCACTTTACTTTATCAAACGAGCATTCTGCCTTTACGATATTGCGCATAGTACACTAAGGGAGCTCGTGGACTAAGCAGGGAAGCTTCTCTACGTGTCTTGTGTAACAAAAGCTTCTCTTCACTTTTTTGTGAGAAGCAGAACCTTTAAGTGAAATCTATAACAATATTTGACAAATAATTCAACAGGATCTATTCATTATCTAGGTTGAATTAATCCATGTTTCATAGCAAATGATTCAAATGAGTCAAACATATTTAAAACTTGCATGCCAATAACGATCCTTGCCTGTTAGATTTAAACACTTTTGTACAGAAAGTATTTGTAGTATGTTACATTAATATTAAATATTTCCTCCCCAACCCTCATTTTTATACTTCACCGTCACACAATAAAGCAATCATTAAGTCTATTGTACGTGAATGGAGTATTCATATTACTGACAGATATTTTGTGAGTAGCTTGAAATATAAGTAGACAAATACATATTTGTTATCTTTAGCCTGAATTTTTTGTTTTAGTTGATTCTTTGAGAGAAGCAGTGGAAGGAATACTTTTTGAGTCAGTTCTTTGCTTTTTTTCTTTACATCAATCCAGCTATTTTTCTCAGGGGATCTTTTTAATGTTGTAGTAAGAGACCAGTCCATTTCTTCCGGAACTGTGACCAAATTATTGTTCTTTATGAAAGTTATTGCTTCTTCGATGTCATTAAATATCCTTGTTTCATTTGAAGTGAAAATCCTTATTTTTGCAGGATATGCTAGTTGTGCTTTTATTTTATTTTATTTTATTTTGTTTGAGTGACTTTACCAGTGGCCAGGCTTTCTTTCTCATTTCTAAGACTCTGGAGGAAAAGTCATTGTCAAATCTAATTCGATTTTGCTTATACTTCAGAGGGGACTTTCTCCAAGCACATTTCAGAACAAACTCTTTATCTAGATAAGAGAGAAATTTAACCACGACTGACCTGGGTGAGGATGTTGAAGATGTAGGAATGGGTTTCCCAATGGCTCGATGGGCTCTTGCTATACCATAAGAGAAACCTTCTTTCAGTTCAAGGATGTCAGGTAACCATGAATTAAGGAAAGAAATTATGTCATCTCCTTCAGATTTTTCTGGTAAACCAAAGATTCTCACATTAGTCCTCCTTTCTCTATTTTCCATATCATCCAGTTTGTTAATAAGCCATTTATTTTGTTGCTGAAGAAAATCACCCTGGGTTTCCTCCTGTTTTGAACCTTCCATCTATATCAGATAAGGACTCTTCAATGTTTAATATTTTGACTTGCTGTTGCTGGAGAAGTTTCAGTTTGAGTATGACAACTTTCTGTCAGGTTTTCTAAGTTGTCTTTAAAACTGTCCATTTTAATAGATAGTTCTTGTAAAGTTTAAGACATCAATTGAATTTCTTTCTTCAGAGTAGATTCTGCATGTGAGTTCTTTAAGCCACTCATCTTCCCAAATCAGCTTTAAAAACTCCAGAGATTTCTGACAGGAAATTCTTGAAGAAAATATTCCAAAATTGAAATACTAGTAATAAAAATACTAAGGAACAATAATTAACTGTTTTTCCCAAAATAAGAAATAATAATTTCCTGTTATTTAAAGTAGTTTTAAGGAGCTCTAAAAAGTGCTGCTTTCAGAGGGCCATCTAGACCCCCCCCCCTTAGAGGCTCTCTTTTAAGGTCTTTATTAATATAATTTTGGGATCATTATTGTAGTGTGTCTTTTTGTGGTACTTCAAAATGTCTAAGGAAGTTAAAAAACTCAGGGTTTAAAAAGTGTGACTCATGCTGTTAGAAGATGTCTCTGACAGATGGGCACACTAGTTGTGTTTACTGCTTGGAGGCTCTGCACCTGCAGGACTCCTGCTCTATTTGTCATGCCTTTAATCCAAGGTCCTGCAGGAGTGGAAAAACAAGCTAATCCTCCATGGATTGTTAAAACAGGATTCTCTGGCTAAAGCATCTCAGGCAGTGAAATCTTTGAAACCAGTCAAGCCGTCAGCTCCATGTTCGGAACCAACCTTTGAGCTTGACAAACCAAGTGTGTCGGTGCCCTCTAGCACCGACAAGACTACTCCTCCGTCGGCTCCAACTGTTACTTCAGAGCCATCTCAGAGCCACAAATGAGCTAGGTCTCCTTCATTGGAGCCGATTCGCTCAGTGTCACAATCACCCGTACTTCAGAGTAAAGCCAGTCATCGCTCATCTTCCCACTCCTCTCGATCCTCGAGGTTATCAGATCAGGATGTGGAGAGAGGGGTCAGTAGGTTGCTGAAGTCACAGGCCCTTGCAAAAATGCTTTTGAGCCCGCCTCAACATGCTTCGGCTCCATCCACTTCGATTTTGATTCCTCCTCCGACTATGCTTAGTTCGGAGCTGGAGTCCATGCATGCTCCGATAGTGGTTCCTTCGGCTCCGATCACATCCTCGTTGGCTCCAATTACCTTGGTTCTCCCTCCCATCGAGGTATCTGGGTGCTGAAACTCTCTCATTGGCTCCGAGGGGAGGAGTGGCATCAGACCCTTGTCCTACCCTGCTCTCCCTCTTGGAGCATCGGCTCCCACATCGGCCTCAGAGCCGTCGCCCTTGGTGCAGAGTGGGATTCCTGTCTCTTCAGAGCCAGAGTCCTCTTTGTGTTGAGACTGTGATGCCTTTTGGGTCATGCAGAGAGTGCTGTCCCCACAAACGGCTGCACTATTGGTCCCATCGGCCCTGTCCCCCTCGGTGCCTGTGACAACCTCTGCTCCTCCTCCAGCCCCAAAGCGTAGGGAACCTATGCCCCAGGACACCCCATTGGGTGAGCCCTCTTCTTCCAAAACCTCCCCAGAGCATTCTGAGCAGGCTTTCCAGAAGAAAAAGTGCAAGAGGAAGCACCAAGACTCCCCTGAGTCTGTCACCTCAGATACAGACCTGGATGAATCGGAGGGGTCCCCAAGGTCCCCCTCTGAAGATGTTTCCTTTTCGGACATCCTTGAGATTCTTAGGCAGAGGCATAGCTGGACTTCCCTAGCCCCCTCCGAGGATGAGTCTGTATACCTGGATGCATTTGGTTCCCGACCTTCCACGCCTTTTGATCCACTCATGTCTGTAGTACCTCGAAAGACTTGGTCAGCTTCAGATTCCATGGAACCTGTCCTGAGGAGACCCAATAAATTTATCACAGCTCCCCAAGATAAATAATTCTTGACTAAAG
Source organism: Protopterus annectens (assembly GCF_019279795.1). Lineage (NCBI taxonomy): Eukaryota > Metazoa > Chordata > Ceratodontiformes > Protopteridae > Protopterus > Protopterus annectens. The sequence goes on from NC_056733.1 coordinate 42,416,934, forward strand.
GTGTCCCATTTGATGCCATGGTGGTAGCAGCAGCCACAAAGAGAGAGTTAGCTGAAACTTCCTCATCTGTCCATCCACTGAATGAAGACTCTTGTATGATGGACAGATATGGGAAGTGAATGTTTTCATCAGTGACCTTCTCCCTTAGGTCCATGAACTATCTTTCCCATTTTACTAGGCTTCAGAGGGATCTCCTAAAAGAGCTTGGAGATACCTTACAAGATCCCAGAGCTGAGGGAGCTTCAGCCAAGGTAGCTACCCAGCTGGCGACTCTAAATTCAATAGTCATCTCCTCCATTAGGCTTATTTCATACGCAGCCGATGGACCGAGCAGAGCTGCAGGAACAGGAGTGGCTCTTAGGAGACATTCTTGGCTGCAGCTGTGTCAGTTTGTGGAACCTTTCAGAGCATCCTTCACCAATACCCCCTTTGATGGCTCCTCTCTCTTTGGGCCTCGGGTGAAAGAATGCTTGCCAGGTGCCAGCAGGAAGGCAAGATGCTCTCTGATGTGGGAGTCCATTTTTCCACTCCTACAAGACCATACCCAAAGGGTCAGAAGGGTGGAAAGATGTGGTTTCGAAAATTCCAGGGACCCTTGCATGATGCACATGGTGAATTTTCCGCCAGGGGCAGAGGGGGAAATAATAACAATGGCAGACGCCGCCCTCATAGCAGATGGGGTTCGCAAAATCAGGGTGACAGAGATATGTTCTCTTCCAAACCCTATCAACATCCCTGAAGGGATGCCCAGCTGCTCAACTCTGGAGGCAGTCGGGAGAAGGCTTTCATTGTACCCAATCGTCTGGCAAAATATTACAAAAGACAAATGGGTACTATCTATTATATCTGGAGGTTACAAGATTCCCTTCTATCAACCCCCTCTTGTTTCATAAAAATCCATCCCAGATGTTCCACCCAATCTAAGGGATCAGGTAGTCACAGAAGTTTCAAGACTGCTAGAAAAAAGAGCCATCCAGGAAGTCCTCGCAGACCATGTAGGATCCGGAACTTACTCAAGATTATTTTAGTGCCCAAAAAAACAGGGAACTGGAGACCAATTCTGGATCTCAGCAGGTTAAACAAATATTTACAAAAAGAAAAGTTCTGGATGGTTACACTGCAGTCCATTCTCCCCTTTCTTGGTCAGGACAATTGGATGTGCTCCATAGATCTTCAGGACGCGAACTATCATATAAAAATGGACAGATGGTCCAGGAGATTTCTACGCTTCCGGCTAGTGGCCAGTCATTACCAATTCAGAGCTCTGCCTTTTGGTCTCACCACAGCCCCCAGGGTGTTCACCAAATGCATAGCAGTAGTTACGGCTCACCTGAGACGTCTAGGATTCCAGGTGTTTCCTTATCTGGATGACTGGCTCCTCACTGCTAGCACCAGGCAACAACTTATAGAGGCACAAGATTACACCATCACTTCCTGTGCTCAACTAGGCATCACAATAAACTTCAAAAAATCTGCCTTGTTGCCCTATCAATCTATTACATACATAGGAGCAGAGATAGACACAAGAAAAATGATTGTAAAATTGCCTCAGGACAAAGTCTCCATTATTCGACAACAGGTGTCACTTCTCCGGAGGAGCAAAAGAATTCAAGTCAAATATGTTCTTCAAGCTCTAGGGTCCATTGCAGCAACCATTCTTCTAGTTCCCTTAGCACGCTTTCACATGAGAATCCTTCAGTGGCTTCTTTTCACACAATCGTCCTTCCAGGAATTACCCATCTCTCACATGATGCTAATTATGGAATCTTGAAAAAGACACCTTTCCTGGTGGATGGTCTCCCCACTAGTGACTCAGGGCAGACCTTTCATGGAATCCCATCTGGTTGCCACAGTGACCACGAACGCTTCCCTGATAGGGTGGGGTGGGGGGGGCATTGTCTAAGGAAGACAGTCCAAGGCACTTAGCAACCTCATGGGTACCACTTGCACATCAACATCCTGGAGATGAGAGCGGTGCTCCTAGCATTGTAAGTTCTTTAAGACTCTCTCCCTGCCAAGACCATTGCAATACAGATGGACAACATGTCAGTGGTTTGGTACATCACCAAACAGGGTGGAACCAGGTCTTACCCCTTGTGCCAAGAGGTCCTCAGACTGTGGCTATGGGTGATTTCCTCCCAACCTTTTCTGACAGCAAAGCATGTCCCTTGGACATCCAACGTAATAGTGGACAGGCTCAGCAGGGCTATCCTCATGCCTTATGAGTGGTCTCTGAAACAGGAGATTTTGGATCTTATTTTCCTCAAATGGGGCCAGCCTTGCTGTGATCTCTTTGCCTATCCCCTCAATAACAAATGCAGCAGCTACTTCTCCCTTGTTCCTCCTCCAGGTCAGGCACCCAAGGATGCTCTAATCCACGATTGGCCTCAGGGACTCCTTTATGCATTTTCCCCCTTTCCCCTAATTCCAAAAGTCATTCAGAAAGCAAAATCGTTGGGTTGCAAGATTATCCTCAGTGCCCCTTATTGGCCTCGACAGATTTGGTTTCCGTTCCTTCACCCCCACCTTCTAGCCCAGTCTTGAATTCTGGACCCAGTACTGGACCTCTTGTTTCATCGGTCAGGCAGGCTACACCAATCCCTCCAATCTCTCAAGCTCACAGCTTGGTTACTCCACTTCCAGTTCTAGCCAGGCTCCCCAGTATTTCCCCAGCAGTGCGTGATATTATTGTTTCCTCCCATAAGACAACTACAAGGAAGGTTTATGCTAGCAAATGGAAAATATTCTCTTACTGGGCAGAATCCAGGAATTTAGATCCTTTTACAGCTCCTGTACATGAGATTTTGGATTTCTTAGCAGAACTGTTTCATTCTGGTGCAGCTGCTGCTACCATCAGAGTACAACTAGCTGCCATTTCAAAATTTCACATTGGCGTTTCTAACTCAAGCATAATGTCTCACAAACTCTGTAAGGCCTTCATGAGAGGTACATCTCTGCTTAGACCTCCAGTGAAAGAGCCCCTTCCACCTTGGGATCTCAGTTTGGTTCTGGCCTCCTTGATACTGCCACCCTTTGAACCAGCAGCATCATGTTCTTTGAAATGTCTCTCTTGGAAAACTCTCTTCCTAGTTGCTATTACTTCTGCCAGACGTGTTTCAGAACTTCATGCAATATGTGTTCGCCCTCCATACCTAGTTTTTCACAAAGACAGAGTTTCTCTGAGAACCAACCCATCTTTTCTACCTAAAGTTTGTTCAGAACACAATTTGAATCAATCCATTGAACAATCCTGTCTTTTTCCCCTAATCATTCCAACAAGGCAGAATACAGATTACACCAATTGGATGTGCATAGACAACTGCGTTTCTGTCTCATAGAACCAAAGAGATGAGAAAATCAGTTCAGTTGTTCCTTTCATTTGCTAACAACAAACAAGACCTTCCAGTTTCTAAAGTAACCTTGCCAAAATGGTTATCAGACACCATTGCCCATACCTACCATTTGCGACAAAAAGATCTTCCAGCAAAACCCAAAGGTCATTCAACCAGGTCAGTAGCTACTTTGGTAGCGTTTCAATCTAGATTGCCCATAGATTCAGTTTGTGCAGTAGCTACTTGGGCAGATCCTCATACATTTATTACTCATTACAAAGTAGATGTGGTCTCCTGGGGCAAAGCTTCCTTTGGTTCCATGGTTCTGAAGAGTCTGTTCCAATGAGCCACCCAGGATTGAGGTGCTAGGGACGCTGTCCCATCCAGCAAGGGCAAAGGCGAGATTGGACAACTTAACATAAAGAAGTTATGTGCCTACCGTAACATTCCATGTTAGTTGTCCTTTATCTCTCCTTCCTTCTTGCGTCCCTCCCTCCTTCCCCTTTCCTCGAGGATTGAGAGGAGTTTTTTCAGTGGTTTCTGTGGCTAACTTGTTTTGTTAATAGTTGCATCCCAAGCAAACAATGACAATTTGCTGTATATCCAGGTTTAATAATAATGGATTATCTTATAGGCTCATAGGTAGGTACTAGGCTATTGGCCCTAGGGCCTATATAAGCCTAGCCAAAAAGGTACCCTGGCTTTCGCCACCCAAGAAAATTATTTTCCTGTGCCACTGACGAGCAGAGCCACAGAAGTGATCCCTGGGGTGAATTTCCTATTTCCCATGCAGTCATCAAGATTTTTCTTGAAGAGTGCTAATGAGGAGCTTTGTTTGATATAGATAGGTAGTTTGTTCCAGAGTATGGGAAGTCTCTGGGACAGGAATCTATCCCTCCAGAATGTTCTGTTTATTGTGGTGACAAGGTTTAGGTCCCTAGAGTGCGTAGCTCGGAGGGATTGGAATTTCTTCCGGTAATCCTCTTTGTGAGGTATTTCTGCTTCTATGGTTATGTCTAGTGTGCGCTATCTCAAACGAGTTCTGGGTAGCTGACGCTGGGCATTCTGGAATTAGGGGTAACCTCGAGCCAGTAAAGAGCTCTCAAGCAGTAGAAAGTGGCTGAGTCAGAGCCGAGGATCGGCTCCGAACCCATCCAGCAACAAGGAAGGTGAGATGAAGGACAACTAACATGGAACATTATGATAGGTACATAACTTCTTTTTTTCACTAATTGTGAAAGTATGATTAATAAATCCAAAATGAAATTCAAATGACAATAAAACACTCACTGTTTATTAAAAACAAAAAACAACCGGTAAGCGTTCATTCATAAAGAACTTCAGACCTGGTTGTTACACACACAAAACTCGCATTTATAAATTATTCAAGTCACATGACCCAAAACATTAGCAGAGTTTTAACCCTTTCTCACATAACACTCCTTTAAAGTTTTTTTTGTCATTCATACCTGGATCTGCACATGTGTTTAGCCTCACTTGCCAAGCATATTCTTTCTAATTTAAATCTTTTGTCTGCATTTGAAACTTGGTCAATTACAGTAAAACTAAAACCCACTTTGACACTGTTGTGAAAATTGACAACATGTCTTGCTAAAGCATTAGTTATATCCAGTTTTTCTACTGCCCTCAGATGCTCATAAATTCTGCAATGGAAGCCACATATGGTTCTTCCAATGTAGAATCCATCGCAAGAATTACATAATACTAGGTACACAATGAATTTGAATTTGCAATTATAATTCCCCTTAATATTAATAGTAAAGTTCCTAGCCTTTACTACTATTTTGTTACCCAGTTCCAAAAACTTACAATAATTACAGTCTTCACATCTTGACATCCCATTCTAACTAATAGGAGTATTACTTTTTTTTGTTTCTAAAAAATCCTTAAGACTTTTCCTTCTCTTTGTATCAAAAATAAGACTCTCATATAAAAAAGCACCTACCTCTTGGAAATTCTTCAAACATTTCCAATTATTTATGATGATCTGCTTAATACTGTACAAGTCTACAGAAATTTCCAATGTACAACTCAAATTATAATCTCCTACTCCACTATTCCTTTCTACATCTTTTGATGTCCTTTTTTTCTCACAGCCTTAGTTTTCTCTATTGCTTCAATTATTGCCCCCATAGGGTAACCTCTAATCAATTTTTTTTTCTTTAAAATCTTACATTCTTCCAAAAATACTCATCTTCATCAGTGAGTCTATTGATTCTATCAAGCTGACCAAACACAATATTATTTTTCAAATTTACACTATGTAAGCTACTATATTCCAAGTAACTATTACTCTGAATATCTTTTTTAAAATTTTTAACCAAGATTTTCCCCTCTTTCTTATACACAGTCAGGTCCAAGTAATCCACACTAATTATACTTCTATTAAAAGAACACTTTAAATAACTAGTTACAGAATTTAAAGATTCACAAAATTTCAACAATTCCGATTCAGAACCTTCCCATAAAAAAAGCAAGTCATTAATAAAATGCTTGTAGAAATAAACTGGTGGAAGGAAGAATCAGTAATGAGTTAGCTGGATTCTTTTGTGTCAATACGCCTAAGGTGGGAAGGTTTTTTGGCCTTCCCAAAATACATAAGAAACTGGATTCACCAAATTTTAGGCCTATAGTGGCCAGTGGTGGTAGTAAAACTGAGTCCATGGCTATTTATGTAGGTAGATGTTTGCAAAAAGCAGTTATTTCAGCAGAATCATGTATCAAGGATTCATTCGATTTTAAAGAGAGTGTGAAGAATGTTTCCTTGAGAGATAATACATGGTTGGTAACTGCAGATGTATGTTCATTGTACACTCCAATTCCCAATGAAGAAGGAATTGAGAGGGTTGCAGGAGTTCTGAGGGGTTGTCCTGATTTCAATGGTGAGGAGATTAGTCTGTTAGCTGAACTTTTAGATGTAATATTGTCTTATAATTTTTTCAGTTTTGACAATAGATTTTTTAAACAAAATAAAGGTGTGGCTATGGGGGCAGCTTTGGCCCCGAGCTATGCCAATTTGTTAATGAACAGTTGGGAAAGAGAATTCATTTTCAATTCTATATTTGCTAACAATATTTATTTCTACAAGCGTTTTATTGATGACTTGTTTTTTTATGGGAAGGTTCTGAATCGGAATTGTTGAAATTTTGTGAATATTTAAATTCTGTAACTAGTTATTTAAAGTTTTCTTTTAATAGAAGTAGAATTAGTGCGGATTACCTGGATCTGACTGTGTGTAAGAAAGAGGGAGAATCTTGGTTAAAATTTAAAAAAAAAAGATGTTCAGAGTAATAGTTACTTGGAATATAGTAGCTTACATAGTGTAAATTTGAAAAATAACATTGTGTTTGGTCAGATTGATAGAATCAATAAACTCACTGATGAAGAAGAGTATTTTTTTGAAGAATGTGAGATTTTAAAGAAAAAAATTATGATTAGGGGTTACCCTATGGGGGTAATAAATGAAGCAATAGAGAAAATTAAGTCCATGAGAAAAAAGGGACATCAAAAGATGTAGAAAGGAATAGTGGAGTAGTAAATTATAATTTGAGTTGTACATTGGAAAATTCAGTAGACTTGTATAGTATTAAGCAGATCATCATAAATAATTGGAAATTTTTGAAGAATTTCCAAGAGTTAGGTACTTTTTTATATGAGAGTCCTATTTTTGTTACAAAGAGAGAAAAGTCTTAAGGATTTTCTAGAAACAAAAAATGTAATACTCCTATTAGTTAGAATGGGATGTCAAGATGTGAAGACTGTAATTATTGTAGGTTTTTGGTACTGGGTAACAAAATAGTAGTAATGGCTAGGGACTTTACTGTTAATATTAAGGGGAATTACAATTGCAAGTCCAAATTCATTGTGTACCTAGTATTATGTAATTCTTGCGATGGATTCTACATTGGAAGAACCATACATGGCTTCCATCGCAGAATTTATGAGCATCTGAGGGCAGTAGAAAAACTGGATGTAACTAATGCTTTAGCAAGACATGTTGCCAATTTTCACAACAGTGTCAAAGTGGGTTTTAGTTTTACTGTAATTGACCAAGTTTCAAATGCAGATAAAAGATGGGATACAGAAGAAGATTTAAATTGGAAAGAATATGCTTGGCAAGTGAGGCTAAACACATGCGCAGATCCAGGTATGAATGACAAAGAAAACTTAGTAGTGTTATGTAAGAAAGGGTTAAAACTGCTCATGTTTTGGGTCATGTGACTTGAATAATTTATAAATGTGAGTTTTGTGTGTGTAACAACCAGGTCTGAAGTAGTTCTTTATGAATGAAAGTGCTTACCGGTGTCTTTTTGTTTTTAATAAACAGTAAGTGTTGTATTGTCATTTGAATTTCATTTTGGATTTATTACATTTTCATTTGGAGTTGTGGAAAAGTATTATTAATGTTTTATCTGCAGTTTTTTCTTGTCAGGAAAAATCTACTTTAAATAATTTAATTTCTTCTGTTGTTCAAGTCACTACTCATTGTATATGGTGTGCAGCCACTGTTACTGTTTTGAGGACATTTGCATAGCTGTATTCTCAAAACCTTCCAGATGATGTTAAAAATGAGATTTTAAATTCTCCTGCAGATAGAGATTTAATTTTTGTTCCCTCTGCTGTCAGAAGTGATAAAAAAACTGTGATGAAAGGGGTGAGCTAATACAGGGTATCTTTAAGATTTTTTTTTTCAGATCTCCTTTTCCAAGTGATTCTGTAACTTCTATTTGTATTTTGGTAAGAAACAAAATAAACAATCTTAACAAAATGCAGGTAATCACATGATGTTATCATGCTTTATGTAATCCTTGACTGTGGGCTTGGTTCTGAGCCTCGGAACTGACTCAGCTGTTTGCTTCAGCTTGCACCTCCCAAACTCTTGAGCTAGGCTCTATCCATAATGCTTATCTCTAAATTACCTCAGATCTCGTTTGCTGCTTTGTGTGTCAGATGCATCCAACCTCTCTCGAACTTTGGCAGTTATTTACAGTAAGTTTTTTCTGCTGACCTCTCTAATTTTCTATCTTGTATATATATTTTTCTCTCCCTAAGTACTTTTAGTCTTTCTACCCGCTCCTCTCCTTTTTCTGTGCACGTGAGTGATCTTTTTCCCTTTTCCTCTACCTTTGGGTAGATCTTTTACCTGTTTAGGTATTTCTGGCTACCATAGTCGGTACCTTTCTTTCCCCTTTCCCCTCTTGCAAGTGTGTGTGTGTGTGTGTGTGTGTGTGTGTGTGTGTGTGTGTGTGTGTGTAACTTTCATTGACACTAGGCCTATTTTTTTCTGGCATGGCTGATAAATCTTCAAAGGGCACATCTGGCTTTAAGAGGTGCCAGAAGTGTGACAGGCAGATGCCCAACTCAGATAGACATGTGTGCTCTGTGTATCATTTAGGCGCTGTCCACCTGCAGGAGGATTGTGTCATTTGTCATGGTTTCTCTGCCAGGACTTTAGCTGAGCAGAGAAACAAGTTGATTTTGAAAGGTTTGTTGAAAGGGGACTTAAACCTAAAAAATGCTCTCATTCGGTATCGAGCAGTTCCTTGGAACTGCCTGAAAAGCTATCCAAACAGCCTACAATATTGACATTTTCCTTGGCACTGATAGGAAAGACCGATTCGGCATCAACCATTTCTTCTAAGACACCTACAGCCTCATTACAAGAAGTTTTGTCGGTACTGAAGCAGACTACATGGATATCAATACCAAGGATAAAGTATTCTCCTTCGGTCGATCCATTTGTGGACCAACCACCTAGCCCATTCATGGAACCAAAACTGCCTAGGTCTCCTTTGGTGTCATCAGTTCAATCCACTAAAAGCCTCTCGGAACTGGACATAATGAGGCTGGTGGATCAGCTCTTGATGGTGAGGGGATTACCTCAATCTTTGGTTTCCAGCCAACTTGGCACCAGTACCTGTCCCTCTTTGACACCATCTCATCTTTCTCCTCCAACTCCAGTTGAGTCTTTGGAGCCCATGGCACTGACCTGCCTGGCTCCAACTGTCTCGGTTCCTGTAAGAGCCTCTTCACTGGAACTGATAATTGCCTTGAACGTCTCCAGTTTATCAGAACTGGAGGTCTCCTGGGCTCGAGACTTTGTTGCCAGTTCCAAGGGGCAGGGTTTGACTTCTTTTTTTTTTCAGAACCTTAGATGCCCTTCAGTGCTTCAGCATTCATTGGCTCAACCCAGGCTTCTGCTTCGGGGGCTGCCTCCTTGGTGCAGGGTGAGACCATGATTCTGAAGGAATCTATTTTAATTTCGGGCTCCAATCCCTCTATGGGGGGGCTGGCCTTCTGGATCATGGAGAAGGCCTTGTCCATTGTGGACTCCCAGTCCTTGCCATCCTTGTTGGGTCAAGCATCCCTCAACCAGAGCTACTGCCAGCCTCATCCCTGGGACATGGAGCACAAAAGCCTCAGGAGAAATCTACCTTGGTGGTTTCCTCTTCAGATACATCCCCGGAACATCCCCCTGAGGAAGTACCTGTGAAGAAAAAGTACAAGAGGAAGCACTTATGCTCCCTGGAGGAGTCTTTCACTGAGGATACCCATTTTGATGAGGGGGAAGGTTCCCCCAGGTCACCCCCTAATAATGTTTCCTTTGGGGGACATCCTGGAAATCCTGAAACAGAGGGGTGGCTGAACTTTCCTCCAGCCTTCTTTGGAGAAATCGGTATACCTGGAGGCTTTTTGTGCCCAGCCCTCTACCTCTTGGATCTCTCTGTCCACTGATGAGCTCATTATAATTGATTGCCCAGTGGGCCTGGAAGATTCCTGACTCCATCGAGCCAATCCCAAAGAGGTCTGACCGGATCCTTTCTACCCCTAAAGACGAACAGCACAGGGCTAAGGGTATCCCCACAGATGCCATGGCAATAGTGTCAACCACAAATAAAGAACTTGCAGAGGCAAGTCCTACTATCCATCCTCCTAACAGGGAGTCTAGAACTATGGATAGGTTTTGGAAGCACGTTTATGCTTCATCGACCTTCACTGTCAGGTCTTTGAACTACATGGTGCACTTTACCAGATTGCAGAGAGATCTGATTAAAGAGCTGTCAGATACTTTCACAGGACCAGTAGCCAAAGGGGTAGGAGATAGTTACCTATCAGTTCGCCACCCTCAAAACAATTTCTAACTCATCCATGAGGCTAATTGCTCACACAGCTGAAGGGACGAGAAGAGCAGCGGGTTCAGGCACTGCCATTAGGAAACATGCCTGGATGCACTTGTATGACTTTGCAGAGTCATTTAAGTCTTTTTTCATCAGTGCTCCATTTGAGGGAACATCCCTTTTTGGATCCAAGGTAAAAGACACACTGGCCAGATGTGAGAAAGATGGGAAGGCTCTTTCTGCTGTTGGTGTACACTTCTCCACACCTCAACGGCCCTGCTCCAGGAACCAGAGAAGTGGGAGGCTATGGTTCAAAAAATCCCAAGGGACTTTCCAATACTCGCGGGGCAAGGACTTTCCCCAGGGCAGAGGGGGAAGTAATGAAAGACACCATCCTAGTGGCAGGGGTGTTCTGGAGAACCAGGGGTCCAGACATTCTTTCTCTGGTAACTCCTACCAGTCCTCCTGAATGGAGGCCAGATTGCCTTCCCCTAGAGTCAGTCAGGGGGCAATTATCCCTGCACCAATCTGCCTGGCTACAGATGACATTGGACATATGGGTGCAGGGGATCATTTCCAGAGGTTACATCATTCCTCTTTTGTTAAATCCAAAAACACAAAAAAGACTCCCGGGCATTCCACCCAGTCACAGGGAAGCAGCATTTGTAGAAATTCAAATACTGCTCAAAAAAAGAGTAATCCAAGAAGTCACACCAGACCAAAGAGGATCCGGATTTTACTCAAGATTCTTTTGAGTGCCCAAACTAGAAACCCATTTTGGATCTCATTCAGTTCAACAAGGCAGTTCAGCAAACCAAATTCCTGATGGCCTTGGTACAGTCAGTATGTCCTTTCATGGAAAATGACAATTGGATGTGCTGTATAGATTTTCAGGATGTGTATTTCATTCTTCCACAGCCCTAAGCCATAGTGATCATGGATGCTTCCCATATTGGGGGGGGTATTATCTGGGAAAGACTGTCCAAGGCACTTGATCCCAACAGGAGGCCAATATGCACATCAATGCTGTAAAGATCAGGATAGTGCTCTTGGCGCTGCAAGCATTTCAAGATGCCCTTCTCTTGGGAACAGTGGCAGTTCAGATGGACAGCATGTCATGGTCTGGTACATCAACAAACAAGGGGGAAACAAATTTTACCTACTTTGTCGAGAAGCCCTCAGAGTCTGGCAATGGGTGATTTCTTCCAACTGCTTTCTCATGGCAATGCATATCCCAGGGAGCTCCAACATGATAGCATAGAAACTGAGCAGAACTATTCTAATGCCTCACGAGTGGTCTCTCAATCTTGTGGTGATAGAGAAGAGATTCCGTCACTGGGGTCAGCCTTCCTGGGATCTGTTTGCATTCCCTCTGAACAACAAGCGCAGCAGTTACTTTGCCCTAATCTCCCCCCAGGGGAGTCACCCAGAGAAGCTCTTCTTCATGACTGCCCCCACCCCCCCCATCTCCTGTATGCCTTTCCTCCAACTCCTCTGATATCCCAGTTTCTAAAGAAAGCCAGGAGGCTGCAGAATTTAATACTCCTCATTGCTTCATTCTGGCCTAGACAGGTTTGGCTTCCCTTCATATGGCCTCATCTACTTCATAAACCTTGGATTCTGGACACAGCTCCAGATCTATTATCTCATCCAGAAGGTATGGTTCATCTGAATATCCAACATCTCAAGCTCACTGTATGACTTCCCCAATTCCCATGATTGCCAGGCTTTCTTCCCTTACCTCACCAGTTTGACAAAAACATTTTGGCCCATCACAGACCTTCTACTAGGAAACTGTACCAGAGTAAATAGGAAAAATTTGCTAGATGGGGCTCTTAGCAACGATCTTGATCCTATCTGTTCTTTATCAGTCTGGCTCTTCAGCCTCTACCATTTGGGTCAATTTAGCTACAATATCTAATTTCCGTATGTGACAGCCATGCCCTGGCCCAGCAATCAAGGAGCCTCAATCCTCACCACTAACACCAGTGAGGGGCATCTCATATAGGAAGAAAGGATAAGAAATACACACAGTAAAGTGCAATTTCCCTTAAGAGCACACAGAGATCACAGTCTGTCTGGGGATGATCGCTTCCTTGCTCTCCAGGTCTCAGTAAGACTCCCCACTGGCACAGCTATAGGGTCCAGATCTCAGCCTAGTGGGCAAGCTAAAACCTCCAGCACCTTCTCTGTCCAACTAGTGCTTTGTGTCCCTGCCCAAGTAGCTGACACACACACACACACACACACACACACACTTTGAGAAAAGTTTATACAACCACACAGACACTTCTGGGGAAGGCTGGCACAGGTTCTCCAGCTGTGCCCCTTTTACCCAGACTATACCGTAGTACCACTTGCCACCACCCATTAATATTTATCAGCTACTAAAAGTCCCTTATGAAAGGGTGTCCAATTATACTGTGCAATATTATTATCCAAATGGTAAGTGTGACTGAACAGCAAGGCTTATTTGGAGTGACTTGGACAGCAATCACTATAAATATGCAATGTACTCTAGAGCTTAAATTATCTCTACACAAAGCAGCCACAGTTTAAAGTGTTTAAAATATTTAATAATAAATAATTAAAAACACAAGACAATACTTTTTACTACACAGTGCTAGTCAAGAGTTCAGAGATCACAGAGAAATGCTTAAAATAATTCAGTAGTACAGTTCTGACATCACAGAAAAACACTTAGTCTAAACTTTCTAGATGTTAAGTTGTCAATCTCGCCTTCATTCTTGCTGGATGGGTTCGGAGCTGATCCTCGGCTCTGACTCGGCACTTGCTAAGCTCGAGAGTCACTTTTACCAGCTCGAGGTAGCCCCATATCCCATGATGCAAGGCGGTAATTACCCAGATCTCGTTTGCCGCTTCGCTGATGAGGTCAGTCTTTTTACCAGCTCCTGGTAAGTGATATTTTTCTTGCTATTTGTCAGGTTTTAGGTGTCTCAAACCCTATTTTATAGTCTTTATACCCTTCAGTGCACTTTATTCACTTAGCTCCATACCCATTTCCCCTTAGTTCACTTAGTTTTAGCGTATTCGGGCCTTAGGCCTTTCCCACCCTCACAGTTCCTGTCAGGATTTCCCTCAGGTGTGTGTGTTGTGTCACTCTTATAGTAATAACTAATTATTATTATTAGTTATTTATAATTTTTATTTGTTAGTGTCTTGTTTGGACTGATTGGTGTGTGTGAGTGTTTTAGGACTGAGATATGTCCAAAGATACTAGGGTCTCAGGTTTCAAGAAGTGTGACTCGTGCTGTCAGAAGATGTCTCTGACAGACGGTCACACTTCTTGTATTTATTGCCTGGGACCCCTACACCTGCAGGACTCCTGTGCTATATGTCATTCTTTCAGCCAGAGAGTCCTGCAGGAATGTAGAAATAAGTTGATCCTCAGGGGTCTTCTTAAACCAGAGAGCTCCCCGGCTAAGGTCGGCTCCGGGAAGCCCTCCAAACCTTCCAAGACCCAGGCTTCGATGTCCAAGTCTGTGGTCTTGGTTCCGACTCCGCCAGAGTCGACATCGGCTCCATCCGGAGCCGATCCTTCCTTGTTGGAAGTTTCTGTACCAGCGCTGGTTGGCTCCGATACCCTGGCTTCGACACCTGTGTCAGCTCCGTCTGGAGCCGACACCCTTGCGTCGAAGCATGTCTCGGCTCAGGCTGGAGCCGAGATATCTTTGTCTCCTCTCGGAGTCGACAAGGTGTCGGCTCCGCCTGGAGCCGAACTTTCTTCGGCTCCGATGGCTCCATCCAAGAAGAGGTCTAGATCTCCTTCTTTGGAGTCTATACACTTGGCTCCAGCCTCTCCCTTGCTTTCGGAGCGGAGCCATCGGAGCCGATCATCGAGGTCGTCCAGGCTCTCAGACCACAACTTAGAGAGAGTGGTGAGTAGGCTATTAAAATCACAGGCACTAGCCCAGATGCTCCATAGCCCGTCTCATCAGACGTCAGCTATTTTACACCCCCCTGAGATTCCTCCTTCGACTCTCTTACAGAGTTCGGAGCCGGAGATTATTGGTACCGTGACTGTTGCTGCTTCGGAGCCGATACCACACCTTTCGGCTCCGTCGTCTTCGACTCCTATCTCCTTCTTGAGACCTTCCTTGGAGGGATCCGGGCGTCGGGCTTCCCTGGTCGGCTCCGAGGGGGTGAGTGGCATCAGACCCTTGTCCGACCCCGTTCTCCCTCTCGGAGCTTTGGCCTTGGTGAGCTCGGCCCCGACACCTGCTTCGGAGCCTTCCCTTTTGGTGGGACAAGGGATCCCTGTTTCTTCGGAGCGGGATCTCTCGGCCCTCCCTGGAAGGGGAGCCTTCGAGGTGATGAGGAGTGTGCTAGCCCCAGAGCTTAGCCAGCAGTCGGTTCCTTTAGCTCCTCCCTCTATGGTGCCTGTAGATGCCTCTTCCCGCTCTCTTGCTCCCGGACCCAGAGATCCATCGCCCAGGTTTCCCCATTGGGAAGGACTTCCTCTTCCGAGGTTTCTCCTGATCCTTCAGGTGAACCCCCGCGTAAGAGGACCTGCAAGAGGAAGCATTTAGACTCCCCTGAGTCTACAACATCCGATACCGATTTAGATGAGTCGGAGGGGTCCCCAAGATCTCCCTCTGAGGATGTCTCCTTTTCAGACATCCTTGAACTCCTGAAACAGAGGGGGAACTGGCCCTCCATTAATCCCTCCGAGGATGAATCGGTATACCTGGAGGCTTTTGGATCTCGACCCTCCACCTCCTGGGTGTCTCCACCTTTCGACCCCCTTATGGAAGTCATAGCTCAAAAGGCGTGGGCATCTCCTGATTCGGTGGAACCAGTCCCCAGGAGGCCATCAAAGTTTATCACGGCCCCTGCTGAAAAGCAGTTTCTTACTAAGGGTGTCCCGGTTGATGCCATGGTGGTGGCGGCCGCCACCAAGAAGGAACTTGCAGATCCTTCCGTGCCAGTCCATCCTCCTAACAAGGAGTCTAGGACCATGGACAGGTATGGCAAGCGGATGTTCTCTTCAGCGACCTTTGCTATGCGTTTGCTGAATTATTTGTGTCACTTCACCAGACTTCAGAGAGACATCCTCAAAGAGCTAGGTGAAGTAGTACAGGATCCGTCAGCAGCAGGGGCTCAAGAAAAGATCGCCTCTCAGCTGGGAATCCTAAATTCCATAACCAACTCCTCCATGCAGCTCATTTCTTATGCACCCGATGGGGCGAGTAGAGCTGCAGGCACAGGAGTGGCCCTCAGACGTCAGTCCTGGATGCGGGTCTGTAATTTTGCGGACCCCTTAAAGGCATCCTTCACAAACTCTCCCTTTGATGGGACAACATTGTTTGGCCCTCAGGTGAAGGACACTTTAACCAGGTGCGAGTAGGACGGCAAGACTCTTTCTGCCGTAGGAGTCCGTTTCTCCACTCCTTGTAGGCCTTACCCCAAAGGTCAGAAGGGAGGGAAAATGTGGTTCCGGAAATCACAAGGAGCCACGCCTGACGCACGTGGTCAGTTTACCCCCAGAGGCAGAGGGGGTAATAATAACAGACGCCGCCCTAGGGGCAGAGGGGGTCCGCAGAACCAGGGCTCCAGAGAGCCTCTCTCTGACAAGCCCTTCCAGCATCCCTGAGGTGTTGCCCGACTGCCCACCCTTGGAGGCAGTCGGGGGAAGATTGTCGCTGTACCCAGAAGCCTGGCTTTCCCTCTCTCAAGACAAATGGGTACAGTCGATCATATCCGAGGGTTACAAGATTCCTTTCGAGGAAAGCCCCTTCCCTCAAAGAGGTTCCCTTCCAGACGTACCACCCGGTCTCAGGGAAATTGCAGAATTAGAGGTGTCAAAGCTTCTAAAGAAAAGGGCCATCCAGCCAGTACCAAAAGATCATTTAGAGTCCGGAATCTACTCAAGGTTCTTTTTGGTCCCCAAAAAGACGGGAGACTGGAGACCAATTTTAGACCACAGCAGGCTCAACAAGTCTGTCAAAAAGACAAGATTTCGGATGGTCACACTTCAATCGATTTTGCCCTTTTTGGGCAAAGACAACTGGATGTGCTTCATAGACCTTCAGGATGCATACTATCATATAAAGATTCACAGACGCTCCAGAAGTTTTCTCCGCTTTCGGCTGGGGACCAGTCATTTTCAATTCAGAGCCCTGCCCTTTGGCCTCACTACAGCCCCCAGAGTGTTCACCAAATGCATGGCAGTGGTCACGGCTCACCTGAGACGTCAAGGATTCCAGGTGTTTCCGTATCTCGATGACTGGCTCCTCTCAGCCACCACCAGGCATCAACTTCTCCAAGCCAGAGATTACACTCTACGTCTCTGCGGTCACTTAGGAATTTCAGTCAACTTCGAAAAGTCTTCCTTGTCGCCCTGCCAATCTATTACCTTTATAGGCACAAATCTAGACACTACTCGGATGTCAGCAAACCTAACAAGTCAGAGAATCCTAGATATCCAAAACCACATTCGGATCATCCTATCCAGCAAAAGAGCACAAGCCAGGTTGGTCCTGAAAGTGTTGGGCCTCATGGCAGCTGCCATAACACTTCTTCTTCTGGCCCGCTTTTACATGCGTCTCCTACAATGGATGTTGTTCACCCAATGGTCCTTCCAGCAGCTTCCCATGCGTCACAAGATTCTGGTGACACAAACCTGCAAGAACCATCTATACTGGTGGATTTCCTCTCCTCTAGTTCATCAGGGCAGACCATTTGTTCCCCCGGCCCCGGTAGCCACGGTCACTTCGGATGCCTCCCTGATCAGGTGGGGGGGGGCATTATCAGGGCAGGATGGTTCATGGCACGTGGCAACCGTTCGAATACCACCTGCACGTAAATGTCCTAGAGATGAGAGCAGTGCTTTTAATGTTGCAAGCCCTCAACGACTTTTTCCCTTTAGGGACTATTGCAGTTCACACGGACAACATGTCCGTCGTGTGGTACATCAACAAGCAGGGCAGAACCAAGTCCTATCCCTTGTGTCGAGAAGCTCTCTGACTTTGGCAATGGGTGATTTCCTCTCATCGGTTTCTGGTAGCAACGCATATCCCCGGGAAAACCAACATAATAGCGGACAGATTGAGCAGAGCTATTCTCATGCCTCACGAGTGGTCTCTCAAGCAATCCATTGTGGAGGAGATTTTTCAGAAGTGGGGCCGCCCATGCTGCGATCTTTTTGCTACACCCCAAAACAGCAAATGCCCAGACTTCTTCTCTCTCTTCCCACTTCCGGGCCATCCCCCCAGAGACGCTCTTACCCAAGATTGGCCCCGGGGACTTCTTTATGCCTTTCCTCCCTTTCCTTTGATACCACAAGTACTCCAGAAAGCTACCATCTTGAGAGCCAAAATGATTCTCATTGCCCCTTACTGGCCTCGACAAATTAGGTTCCCGTTCCTTCATCGCCATCTTTTGGTGCAGCCTTGGCATCTGGACCCAGTTCCAGATCTTCTGACCCACCAGTCGGGTCAACTGCACCGGTCCGTTCCTTCCCTCAACCTCACAGCTTGGTTGCTCCACTTCCTTCCTTAGCCAGGCTTCCTATGATCTCTAACCCCACTAGAGATATCATAGTAGCTTCTCTTAAGTCCTCTACCAGGAGGATTTATTCTAGCAAGTGGAAACGCTTCTCTTTTTGGGCAAAATCTAAGAACATAGACCCCTTTACTGCCCCTATTCAGTCGGTCTTGGATTTCCTTGCGGAAATTTTTCACTCAGATTCTTCGTCTTCCACAGTCAAAGTTCAGTTGGCTGCAATCTCGAACTTCCATGTCGGCTTTGCAGACCACAACATTATGTCCCACAAACTTTGTAAAGCCTTTCTCAAAGGAGTGTTCCTTCTTAAACCCCCTGTTAGAGATCCTCCACCACAGTGGGACTTAAATTTAGTGCTGACATCCTTGATACTTCCCCCTTTCGAACCGGCTGCTTCATGTTCATTAAAGTTTCTTTCTTGGAAGACACTTTTTCTAGTCGCTATTACCTCGGCTAGAAGAGTGTCTGAACTTCATGCCCTCTGTGTTCGTCCCCCTTATTTGGTCTTCCACAAAGACAGAGTATCCTTGAGAACCAACCCATCCTTTTTGCCCAAGATTGCTTCTAAGACAAATTTAAACCAATCCATTGATCTCCCTGTATTTTTTCCAAATTATTCTAACAGGGCGGAACAAAAATTGCATTACCTAGATGTTCATCGCCAACTTAGATATTACTTGGACAGAACAAAGCAATTTAGGAAGTCCGATCAGCTCTTCCTGTCTTATGCTGAAAATAGAAAAGGTCTCCCTGTTTCTAAAGTGACCTTATCTAGATGGCTATCTTCCACCATTTCTGACATTTATCAGCTTAGGGGCAAACAGCTGAACTCAAAACCTAAAGCTCATTCCACAAGAGGTCTAGCCACTTCTACAGCCTTTCAGGCTAGACTACCCTTAGATACTATTTGTGCAGCAGCCACTTGGGCCACTCCTCATACTTTTGTTTCTCCTTACAAATTGGATTTGGCCTCCAGGGACAGGGCAAGCTTTGGTTCCACTGTTCTCAAGAGTCTGTTCCATTGAGCCACCCAGGATAGAGGTGCTAGGGACGCGGTCCCATCCAGCAAGAATGAAGGCGAGATTGACAATTTAACATTTAGAAGTTATGTACCTACCATAACGTTCCATGTTAGTTGTCTTCTCTCGCCTTCTTTCTTGCGTCCCTCCCTCCTGTCCCCCTAACCTGGACAGACCTTGATCTCCCCTTTTCTTTGGAAGATTCTTCTTCCTTGGACACCAGATAGTTCTTGTCCTTGATTACCTGGTTTCCATTATAGCCTTTTTAGGTTAGTGTTTCTCTTTCCTTAGTGGAAAGTTTTTATAGGCAGTTTTTCCTCTAGATACCAAACGAGATCTGGGTAATTGCCACCTTGCATCATGGGATATGGGGCTGCCTCGAGCTGGTAAAAGTGACTCTCGAGCTTAGCAAGTGCCGAGTTGGAGCCGAGGATCGGCTCCGAACCCATCCAGCAAGAAAGAAGGCGAGAGAACACAACTAACATGGAACGTTATGGTAGGTACATAACTTCTAATTTCTAGCTATTTCTAAGAGAAAACACAAGTCTAAGATAAACTTACATATAGAGCAAGACAGTGCTGATGAGTTGGATGGTCAAGACAAAAATGCTTAATGCTCTATGATTCTCTCTTGTTTTTAAAATCACATTCCTGGTTCCCATTACATCATTCTTCACACTTCTCTGGGTTCCCAGGCTAACAGAAACTACATTTACATTCTTCACCTCTTATGCATTTATGCATGCAAATTCTAGCCATTAACTCTGGCCTTAAAGCAATAGCAAGAATTCCTTCACTTAGACAGGCCAGAGCTGACTTTAGATCAAAGGGTCACAACATGCTTTACATGGTCAGCAGAGTGCACTGTTGTTATGTTTTTGTAACAGCTTTTTTTTCCATTTAAGACACCAAGCCTGTGGCCTACATTAATATTTACAAATGACAGAATTATCTATAAAATTTTATCTCTAATCTGACAGCCTTCATCTATCTTCACATATATCCCCCCTGGAGAACTCAAGCTAGTTTTTCAAGTGACCCTTGAGAAATGCTGCTTGAGAGGGTTAGGTCTTTCTGATTATATTTTACTCCATTCCCTGTCTTCAGAGCCCATCTGCATTGGCATTACTAATCCCACTGCAGTGCTGCACTGACATATATGCTTGCAACCATAGGCTCCATCTTAGCAACTTGGCCTTTTGCTGGCTGGCTCTGTTTAACCATGTTAGGGGGTTGTGATCTGTCATAACAGTGAATTTCCTTCCATACAGATAAGGCTGAAGTTTCTGCAGTGCCCACACTATGGTTAGACATTCCTTTTCTGCAGCTGCTTAGCATTCCTCCTTGGGTTGGAGCCTACAACTGAGATAAAGCACTGGGTGCTCTTCTCCCTCTCAAGAAATCTGGCTAAGTACAACCCCCACCCCATGGTTCGAAGCATCCACCTGCACAACAAATAATTTGCTGTAATCTAGACTGGCTAACACAGGGGGGTCCTCCCAAAGCTTCTTTAAGCTTCTGAAATGCCTGCTGACATGCTGGGGTCCACACTACCTTATCTGGTCTTTTCTTCCTTGTCAGGTCTGTGAGGGGAGCAGCTATGGTGCTATAACTGGGGACGAACTTTCTGTAGTACCCTGCTGTCCCTAAAAATGCCCTAAACTGCTTTTTAGTAACAGGTGCAGGCCATACCTGAATGGCTTGCACTTTGGCAGGTTCTGGCCTTATCTTACCACTCTCCACTCTATGTCCTAGGTAGGAGACCTCTGCCATACCCATCTGACATTTGCTCGGCTTAATGGTCAACCCTGCCCTCTGTAGTCTACCCAGCACCTCCCAGACATGCGGAAGGAGCTCTGGCCAGGAATGGCTGTAGATGGCAATATCATCTAGGTAAGCAAGGACAGATCCTCCTGCTAGGATATGATCTACCAGCCTCTGGAAAGTTGCATGGGGCATTCTTCATCCCAAAGGGCGTCTTTGTGAACTCATACAAGCCAAAAGGAGTCACAAAGGCTGACTTCTCTCTAGTACTGGGAGTCAAGGGCACCTGCCAGTAACCCTTGGTTGTAAGATACATCGCCCCACCCAGCTGATCTAGGGCCTCATCTGTCCTAGGAATGGGGTAAACATCAACTCTGTGTGGCTAGTTAATTTCCTGTAGTCCACACAGAACCTGGTGCTGCCATCCTTCTTTGGCACCAGCACCACTGGGGAGGCCCAGGGACTGTTGGACTCCTGACTCACCCCTAGTTCCAACATCTCCTGTACCTCCTCCCTCAGAATCTGTTTGACTCTCTCAGGCACACTATAAGGGGCCTGCCTAATAGGCCTTTGGGGTCCTGTATCCCCCTGGTGCTGCCCTAGGTGGGTGCACCCTGGTTTCCCAGTGAACATGTCCCCTAATTCCTGCAAAACTGCTCGGATTTCTCAAACCTGGGTAGGAGATAGTTGCTAGGACATTGCTAACCCTTCCACTGAGGTGTCAGCCTGAGCGTCACTGAGGAGATCAGTCCCCAGATCTCCCTCAGACTCCTCCTGCAATCCACTGCATATGCTCAGCACAAGGGCCTCCCTATCATGGTAAGGTTTCATCATGTTACCATGGTACAATTTGTGCCCCTGCCTTCTGCCTAGCAGGTACACCATGTAGTTAACATCACTTAGCTTTCTTTACTGTCCCAGGGAGTGATAGAACTTGTTCCCCGCTTCCAAGGTGGGAAAGGGTTTTTATTCAAGGATGTATTTAGTGCCTTGTAGGGTCCCTCACAAGCTGCTTGCAGCTTGTTGTGTCTGACATGAATGAGAATCATTACCTGCTTCCCCACAGCATACTCTCTAGCTTGAGCATTCCTGCCATACCACACCTTTTTCTGTTGCTGGGCTTCTGCCAGGTTCTCCTAGGCCAAGCCCATGAGTTCCCTGACCTTTGTCCTGAGGTTTAGGGCGTATGCCACAACAGACTCCTTGTGAGACTCGTACTCACCTTCCCACTCATCTCAAATTAAATCTAGAGGTTCCCTCACCCTATGCCCGTACAGCAACTCAAAGGGTGAAAAACCTGTGGATTCCTGGGGAACCTCTCTGTAAGCAAACAACAGATGGGGCAAATATTTGTCCCATTCCCTGTTAAACTGATCTGCAAATACCCGTAGCATGGACTTGATTGTAGAGTTTAACCTCTCAACAGGACCATTAGTCTGGGGATGGTAGGAGGTGGTCTTCATGTGTTTCACCCCACAGGACTTCCACAGACAAGCCAGCATGTCTGACATGAAATTGGCACCTCTGTCGGTCAGTATTTCTTTTGGGAAACCAACCCTCCTGAAAATTTCTAACAAAGCATTTGCCAACTTCTCTGTCTCAATGGAGGACAAAGCCACTGGCTCAGGGTATTGTGTAGCATAATCCACTACCACTAAGATATAGTTTTTCCCTGTGGAACTTGGAATACTCAGAGGACCCACAGTATTCATAGCTGCCCTCTGAAATGGCTCCTTAATCACAGGCAAAGGCATCAAAGGAGTTCTCACCTTGTCTCCTGCCTTGCCTACATTTTGGCACTGCTCACAGGTCCTGCAGTACCCTGTTACATCTCTGGAAATTCCAGGCCAATAGAAGTTTTGCATAATACGCCTCTTTGTACATTTTATGCCCATATGACCTGCAAAGGGAATATCATGGGCTATGGCTAGAAGCGCCAGACAGTAGGCTGTAGGCACTACCAACTGCTGTACTCTCTCACCTTCTAGCCCTCCCTCAGGGGTCCACTCTCTGTATAGTAACCCTTTGTCCCAGTATACAGATTCACCCTTTCCTTGAGAATCAGGTGCCTCCCTAGCTACCTGCCTCAGGCCTTGCAATGTAGGGTCTGAGAGCTGAGCCTGTCTCAACTCTCTCCTTGTAACCCTTCCCAGCTCCCCTTCAACAGGAAGTCTGGCATCCTCTGACAGTGGTGGCTCACTGTCAGCCTGGGTACTACTACTCACCTCTACCTTTGCAGTCACTCTGTCTAAGGGACCATCAGTTCCTCCAAACAGCTGTGGCTCACCTTCATTGTCACTGCTACAGCTCTCTCCCTGAAGTAACCACCTCACCAGTTCTGGCTGCAAGTATGCAGTCTGTCTGGGTCTCCCCCAGGCTACCAGACCCACATGCTTGTCTCCTAGCCTAACTGCGTGCAACTGCATAAGCATATGGTACTGCCTCATCCATATCCTTCCCTATCAGGGCATCTGCAGGATGGTAGTTTGGACCCCTGTTGTCTCAAGACAACCTACTATTGGCATTTTGTCTTTCCCACTTACTGGCTCCCTCACCTTTTGTTCCCCACCTTGCCTCAGTGGACACTTGTATGCCACATGGCCCCACTGGTTGCATCCAAAACATTTAACCCTAGCTCCTGGATGTGTACCTGGACTAGTGGCTTCCCCTGCTACTTGCAGATTCTGTTGGGGCAGTCTGTGCTGCCCACCATGGGTTCCTTTAGACCCTTGAGCAACACTGGGGTCCTTCTGTGCAGGGCTGCCTTACCTGCCAGGTAAAGGTCTCCCTTGTTACCCATCGCATCTAAAGTAACACATTGTCTATCAGCTAACCAGATCCTCATGCCCTCAGGCAAAGTACTAAGGGCTTGTTCCCTAACCAGACATTCTGCCAGCCCTTCAAAAGTGGTGACCTGACATCCACTCACCCACCTATGGAAATTAGTGCTCAGTTCAGCAACTTATTCACACGCACTTTCATGCCTTGCATCTATGCTCATGAAACTTTTTCCTGTACTTTTCTGGTGTTAGCTTAAACAATTCTGACAAGCGATTTTTAACAGCAGTATAATCAAATCATAAAATGTCAGACATTTTTGACAGAACAGTTACAGCTTTACCATGGAGTAAAGGGATCAGGAACAGTACCCAGAGCCTTTGGTCAACACTGTACTGTTTGCATACCCTCTGAAACATATGAATGAAACTATCAAAATTATCCCCCTCTTTAAATTGCGGAAGAAATTTACTGACCCTTTGTGCTTCTGGGGTCCAGTTAGTCCCTTCCCTATTACCTCCATGACTCTGGTGAAGAGTAAGCATTTCCCTCTCATGCTGCCTCTGCCGCTGCTTTTCCTTGGCTTCTATCGCTAAATGCTTGGCCTCGAACTCAAGTCTATTTAGCTCCAGATGAATTTTTAAGTCCTCTGCAGAAAGGTTGAGCTGTTCATTCTCCTAAGGTATTATATCTCCACTGCCAGCTGGATTGTCCTCCTGGTTGCTGTTTTCTGATGCAGCTGTAAGCAAGGCTGCAATTAGGTCTGCCTTAGTCAGGTTTCCATGCACCAGTCCCCTAGCCTGGCACATCTCCACCAGCTGGCTCCTTGTCAGCTTTCCATACTCCTCTGCTGATATGCTGCCGTCTCACCCTGACTAACTAAGCTAATAAAAGAAATAAAACAGTTGTGATCTGAACTCTGAGTATTCACCGCGTGGCTGATTTAGAGTACAAAACACATTCAAAGCTCACTGTACACAAGCTACAGGAATTCACTCTACCCACACCACTACAAGCCAATTAGTATTTTCCAACCAATTAATATGTGGTGTGGATATCCCACCTCTGCCAAACAATTAATATGCAATGCCCGTGCCCTGGCCCAGCAATCAAGGAGCCTCAATCCTCACCACTAACACCATTGAGAGGCATCTCATATAGAAGGAAAGGATAACAAATACACACAGTAAAGTGCAATTTCCCTTAAGAGTACACAGAGATCACAGTCAGTCCAGGGGTGGTCGCTCCCTTGCTCTCCAGGTCCCCAATAAGACCCCCCACTGGCACAGCTATGGGGTCCTGATCTCAGCCTAGTAGGCAAGCTAAAACCTCCAGCACCCTCTCTGTCCAACCAGTGCTTTGTGTCCCTGCCCCGTAGCTCACACACACACACACACACACACACACACACACACACACACACACACACACACACACACACACACACACACAGAGACACCCTGAGAAGAGTTTATACAACCACACAGACACTCCTGGGGAAGGCTAGCACAGGTTCTCCAGCTGTACCCCTTTTACCTAGACTATAAGGTAGTACCACTTGCCACCACCCACTAATATTTATCAGCTACTAAAAGGCCCTTATGAAAGGGTGTCCTATTATACTGTGCAATATTATTATCCAAATGGTAAGTGTGACTGAACAGCAAGGCTTATTTGGAGTGACTTGGACAGCAATCACTATATATATGCAATGTACCCTAGAGCTTAAATTATCTCTACACAAAACAGCCACAGTTAAAATGGTTTAAAAATATTTAATAATGAATAATTAAAAACACAAGACAATTCTTTTTACTACACAGTGCTAGTCATGAGTTCAGAGATCACAGAGAAATACTTAAAATAATTCAATAATACAGTTCTGACATCACAGAAAAACACTTAGTCTAATCTTTCTAGTTTCTAGCTATTAATAAGAGAAAACACAAATCTAAGATAAACTTACATATAGAGCAAGACAGTGCTGATGAGTTGGATAGTCAAGACAAAAATGCTTAATGCTCTGTGATTCTCTCTGTTTTTAAAATCACATTCCTGGTTCCCATTACATCATTCTTCACACTTCCCTGGGTTCCCAGGCTAACAGAAACTACATTTACATTCTTCACTTCTGGGCAGAAACCAGAGCAATAAAGGACATTTAAGCATGCAAATTCTAGCCATTAACTCTGGCCTTAAAACAATAGCAAGAATTCCTTCACCTAGACAGGCTGGACCCAACTTAAGATCAAAGTGTCACAACATGCTTTACTTGGTCAGCAGAGTGCACTGTTATATTTTTGTAACAGCATTTTTTTCCATTTAAGACAACAAGCTTACATTAATATTTACAAATGACAGAATTATCTATAAAATTTGATCTGGCTAGGCTGGCAGCCTTCATCTATCTTCACCCAATCTTCACACCATATTGGTTTTGACGGTTCTTCACTTATGTCACATAAACTTTGAAAAGCCTTTTTGGAGGCTACCCTAATGTTAAGGCCTTCATTTCAAGAGCCCACTGCTCCTTGGGATTTGCCCTCAGTCCTACAATCTCTTACTCGATCCCCTTTTGAACCTTCAGCTATTTGTGACTTAAAATTTCTGACATGGAAAACTTTGTTTTTATTAGCTATTACTTCCGCAAGAGTATCAGAAATTCAAGCCTTGTCCTGCAAGCCCCCTATATAATATTTGACAATGACAGGGTTTCCCTCAGGACTAATCCTTCCTTCTTGCTAATATTAATCAAACCTTGCACCTACTACTCTTTTTCCCTAATTTCTCCAATAAGGGAGAGTACTGTCTACACTTATTAGACATTCACAGCATTTACGTTTTTACCTTCACAGAACAAAGTATATCAGAAAATTGGACCTACTGTTTGTTGCCTTTTCCTGTCTTTCAGTAGGTAACCCAGTTTCCAAGGTTACCTTAGCTAAATGGCTCAGAGACTATATCACCTTTATCTATCATTCAAAGGGACTTCACCCACCACGCCCTGTGAAAGCCCATTCAACTAGAGCTGTAGCAGCTTCTCTGGTTTTTCATGCCAGAGCTTATTTAGATGACATTTGGGCAGCAGCCCCATGGTTATCTCCACATACTTTTATCACTCATTACAAACTGGACCAGGTCTTTAGGGGATGTGCATCATTCGGCTCAATGGTGCTCAGGAATATACTTCTATGAGACCTCCCAAGATTCAGGTAGCTAGGGACTCTGTCCCACAGTCAAGGATTAGTGAAGATTGACAACATCAAATAAGGAAGTTATGTCTTACCATAACGTTCCATATGTGTTGTCAGTCTTTACTAATCCTTGACATCCCCCCCCCCTCCTTCCCCTAGCCTGAGACTTTTAGTGGATCAAATACTCACAAGATCTATTAGGAACTCAGATCTGGTCTCTTATTGTTATTTACTATCTGTCTGCCACTATTTTAGGCAAACTCAATCTGAGGTAGTTTAGAGAGGAGCATTATGGGTAGAGCCTGGCACGAGAGTTTGTAAGGCGCAAGCTGAAGTAAATAACTGAGGCGGTTCCGAGGCACAGAACTGAGCCCACAGTCAAGGATTAGTGAAGATCAACAACACAGATGGAATGTTATGGTAAGACATAACTTCTTTTCTAAGAAGAAATGACAGGAGGTTCTAAGAAGAATTCTGGAATCTCCAAAAGCCCGGGACAGTCCAGTAAGTCAAAATGACTATTTAAGAGACTTTGTCCCCCTTCTTTCTTCCAGAAAGTTGCAGTCTCCATTTTTATCTTTGGCAACAGATAGTTTCAGACAAATGGGTTCTGAAGATTATTCTTCAAGGTTACTGATGGCAGTGGAAGGAAATTCCTCCTTTTCAGGGAGTAATTCCTCATCTAACAGACCAGACCCTTTTGTTTCCACCTGTTCTTCATCACATACTGTCCCAGGGAGTGATAGAACCGGTTCCTGCTTCCAGTGTGGGAAAGCGTTTTTATTCAAGGATGTATTTAGTGCCAAAGAAAGAAAATGCTTGAAGACCAGTTCTGGGTCTTTCTTTCCTAAACCTATTTGTGATGGTGTCAAAATTTAAAATGATGCCACTTCACAACCTGTTATTTCTTGTTCCTCATTCAATTTTCCTGGTAACACTAGATTTAAAAGATGCTTATCATCACATTCCTATTCATCCAGACTTCAGTTGTTTAAGGTTATGTGAGTCCTGGATCACATTATCTGTTGTCTGCCTTACCCTTTTGACTCTCCACTGCACCAAGAGAGTTCAGAAAGTGTCTAGCTCCATTTATAATGCATTACAGGCTACAGGGTATCCACCTTTTATCATATTTATACAGCTTGCTTATCTTTGCAGACTCTTTTTCAAAGTGCCAGGAATCTCTCTCTTGGGGGAGAGATCTCTTACACAAGCTGGGAGTCCATGAGAACATTCAAAAGTCTTTCTTGACTCCTCCTCACAGGATTGTGTTTCTGGGATGTCAACTAATTACCATAGGTGAAAGATATTTTCTTCCATAGGAATCTAGATGTATTTCTAGCGGTTTCCACTCAGACATCAGTAACTGCGAGGAAATAACTTGGGATTTTGGGTCTCATGGCTTCTTTGATTCAAAAGATAGCCCTGGCAAGATTTCACATGAGAAAGATACATTGATATCTACTTAGCTTTGTAATCCTATTCACTATTGTTTTATTGATGGATATATTTTAGTATGCTGCTTGTTAATGTTTTTCAGTACTCCTTGAAGGCTGTGTATCACCCGAGGCACTAGAGTAAATAAGGTTTGAATATTTTTAGCAATATTTTGATTCCTGCCATTGGTTGTACAGTGGTATCTGAAGTCTGTTTTGTCCAAGCACCAGCACACTTTGTTTTTTCAGATCCCAGTGCTGGGGTTTGTCAGAAGAGAAATCACTTGGTGGAGACAACAGATATCCCTAAATCTATGTCTCTCCTTTTTCCTCCCTGTTTTAAAGCATTCAGTCACCACAGATGCCTTGGACTTTGCTTGGGGTGCAGTTTCAAGAGGGATAAAAGTGAAAGGTGTATAGGACACCAAGGACAGATGCAAGTACATAAATATAAAAGAGATGCTTGCCTTGACCATGGAGCTCAAATCTCTGAATCATCTTTGTTCATCGGGACCTCTTCAAGTTGTCACAGAGAATACCAGTTATTTGGCATAGCAACAAGCAAGGGGAGACCAAGTCATACCCCCCTGCAAGCTAGCCATATTAGCTTAAGATATAGCTTTGCAGCACAGTCTTACTCTACAGGCATCCTACATTCCATCAAAGCAAAACTTTGTGGCAGACAATCTGAACAGGACAAGAGCAGACCCTTGTTAATGGAAAGTAGATCTTCCAAGATTTCTTCCATCTGTGGAGAAATTCCTCAAGTAGACCTCTTTGTTTCCTGTGTGAACAATCAGCTGGCAAGGTTTTGCTCCATGCAAGAAGACCTGGAAGACAAATGCCTTTTCTTTTCTTTGGACAGGAATGTTCCTGTGTGTGTTTCTACTCTTAACACAAATATTTAGGGCACTTCGGAATATTTAGGAGTCCCACAAGATGATTGTGATTACTCCATTCTGACCCAGGCAACCAGGTTTACTTACTTCATTTGAAATGACCTCGGTAATTACCAAAAGCTTCCTCACAGACTGGATTTACTCACACAAGAACAGGGGTGTTTGATATATCCTGACACCAGTGAACTTCAGATGACTGCCTGGATGAAAGGGACTTAATTCCCTTTAGACACGTATTTACTGAGGAAGTGCAGCAGGTAATAATGGAGGCAAGAATGCCTGCTACTAGAAAGTCATATCTTACCAAATGGAAAAGGTTTTCTAATTGGTGGTAACAACATAATCAGCACCCATTCAGGGCTAGTTGTTCCCTGGTTTTACAATATTTGAATAAGTTATTGTCCTATGGCCTTTGTCTGGGTTCATTTATTGCATTTCAGCATGTCTGCCTATGGATCCTTCTCTTTCAATGCATTCTTATGTCAAAATGTTTTTAAAAGGGGTTTTCTATAAAAGGCTCTCCATGAGATGATAATTTTGAGTTAGACAAGCTAATATTTGCTCCATTTTAACCAGCTAATCTGTATGACTTGAAGTCCTTAATATGGAAAACAGTTCTATTGATTGTTTAACCTCTGCAAGAAGGGTATCTGAGTTGTAAGGTTTTATGGTGAGTCAACCCTATCTCATTTTCCACAGGGACAGTGAATCTTTGAGAACTAATCCTTTTTTAAGCCTAAAGTAGTGTCTGACTTTACTTTAAGCCAATCTATACATCTCCCCGTTTTCTTTCCTGAACCTAAAACTGAGGAAGAAAGGATACTGCATATGGAGGATGCCCACAAGCAACTCAGGTACCTTCTTGACAGAACTAAATCTTTCAGGTCTTTGGTGCAATTGTTATTTCTTGCAAAGGTAAGAGGAAGGGACAACCTGTGTCAAAGCAGACTATTTCCAAATGTTTGTTTTAAAGTTGTTAACCTTTTGTTATACTTACCACAACAAAACAATTCCAGGCAGGGTCAAGGCTTGCTCTATCAGAGCCTTGGCTTTATTTGTGGCTTTTTGGAAAGGGTAGGATTCTAGAAGTATTCTAGAAGCAGCAACTTGGTCTTCTGTACATACTTTTACAAAGCACTATAAGCTTCATTCTTTCTCTAGGTCTAGATCAGGCTTTGCTAGACAATTCTGCAGGAGCTCCTGGACTCTTCTGCTTCAACCTCCCAGATGTAGTTAGCTAGTGTAATCTACTCGTATAGCTAAGACTACTGGAGCAGTGATCAATATGATGAAACTAGTACAGTTGTACAAGTAAACTTACCGTAACAGTAGATGCTTGAATGATCACTGCTGCATTAGCCACCCCCTCCCTTCACCCCCCCCCTTTTTGGTGTGTTGCTTATGCCAGGGTGTAGTTGTTTATTTTTTGTTCTTCCTAGCACTGAGTTTACATGGCTCAGCTTCCTTCCCTGTCTCTGTTGGCAGGAAAGCTGTGAAGGGCTTGGCATCTAAACTCGTCGTTTTGTCAGCCCAGCTCAAGCTACCAGATAGTTTGGGCACGTTGATGGTGCCCTGATGATTTGGAAGCTGTCTGTTATATTCTTGGCAGGATATAACCCATATAGCTTATGCTACTACGGCAATAATCATTTGAGCATCCAATGTTATGGTAGGTTTACTTTTACATCTGTATTTTTTTTGAGTGTGGGAATTTTGCAGCCTGGTTCAAAGCTGCAGAGCACTAAGACAGGTAAATCCATTGAAATGGACAACATTAGAAGAGCTTTGTGAAGATCTGCATATGCTGAGCACTCTTACATCAGTAGTTTCCTTCTTTAGGTACATTTTTTTTCTTTTAAAAATTGTTATTTTGTGTAATTGTGCCATACTGCTACAGTTGTGTATTATATATTGCAAGATGCTCTATCTTGAGCTTTTGCTGTATTATGCTGTTAGTGCTCTTTGCATATCACATCATACTTGTAAACAGATACTTATGGCCACATGCATCAGTGTTAGCACAACTAATAAGTAAATGTATAATGTTAGTATTGGCAACATGCACTGAATACAAGCATTTGCTCAAAAATGATGCAAACCACCCATATCAAGATAAAGCAAGAGTGTAGCTGATGCTTTATACTGTGTTATTTATAGGCACAAATGGAGATTGATGCCATTAATATGGAGAAGAAGCAGCTGTTACAACAGTGGAATACTAGCCTAATTGGGATGAGGAGGCGAGATGAAGCTTATGCAGCAATGGAGGAGGCACTTAGGTATCACCATTATGTATGCATGGAATAAGCAGAAAGCATGAAAGAATGTTATTTTTTAAGCAACATAATTTCTTATCAGTGATAGATCAGGGCATGAGGTAAAACATATTGTTACTCCTTAACACAAGTCCAGGGAGTGCCTTACTTGAAATAGTTTCTAACAGTAATAATGACACTTTAGGTAATCTAAACACATTTTTTTTGTATCATTCATTTGTTCGTGGGTCATTAGCAAATTAGATGTTTTGAATTTGTACAGACCTGTACAATTAATGAACAGCACAAGTTAGGGTGTGCTTTATCATTTGCATTTTGCTTTAAGCACCCAAAGTATAATGGTGTCATATGATAAAGCACACCCTTATAAAGGTCTTTCCATCCGCAAACTGACCTGGGGTGTAAACATAAAAAAGATAAAAGTGTTATATTTTCAGCCATGGTGATATGAGTAAACATCATCAGAGTTGAGAACTAATCAGATTTTGAGACCTTTGTCCAGGTTATAATGTAGATTGTATAAGCTAGTGGGTTCAACCTCATAAATGATCAAGAGGAATTAAGTAATTAAGTAACAAAACAATTAGCGTGTGCAGGGGTGTGACACATACATTATGATTGCTGAAGATGAACAGAAAATAAAAAAAAATGATAGTATTGTACATATATGTGTATATATATATATATATATATATATATATATATATATATATATTTTTTTTTGCTCACTTCAGTTGACCATCTACTACTTCCAGGGCCTCTTCTTATCCACCATGCCTACTGAACCAGCCTTGCTACCCTAAGACTACCTCTGAACCATGTTTGGGGCTGATGAGGAGATCAAGACATCTTGGGACAGTGTCCTTTTGCAACGAAGGGAGCTTATCGTTTATCTCTTCTGGCCTATTCTCCATTCCTGCATGACTCATGTTTTCCAAGGGGGGTGGTGTTGAATTGACTCCCAATGTGGTGCTCTTCATATTGGTCATTGCTGCAGTAGCTTAAGCTATACGGGTTATATCCTGGACAGGATAAAACAGCTGACCAACTTTCTAAAACTCCTGGGCAACTTCCATTTTCAAAAACCATTAGTCAGATAGAGCTGAGCTGAAAGGCAGGTTTGAGCACCAAGCCCACCACAATTTTCCTGCTGCTGAAGAGAGTGCTTTTTGGGGGGCTTACAAGAATCAAGGGTTGGCTTGTGCCGATCCATTGCTGGGCAGATAAGTTCCCTTGACAGAAAATTTTCCAAATATTATTTTTTATGTTTAAATTTACTTTGCTGTGTGGGAAAGTACTTTTTAAGCTAGGAATATGTGGTTTACTGACTGTCATGGAACTTTGTTTTACTTTTAAATGGGAGAACACTTTTGTGTTCAGCAGTTTAAAAGTTGATGTAAAGATTCTAAAACAATTTTTCTGTGGAGAAACTGTTTAAATTACTTGGGGAGGCTGGTAAAGTGTATTAGAGCTTGTTTTACCTTTTTTCTTGGGGGGAGGAGTGACTTTATACTTCTTCAGGGAAACTAACTGATAAAGTTTCAAAAGAAGAGGCACCATTTGGCTTGACCATGAAACAAACTACCAGTCACATGTTCAGTCCTTCTTCCAGAGACAAAAAGAAAATGTTAACTTAACAGCCTTTGCCAGCACAGCAGGCTAACTGTTTGCCTCAGCTGCATGTGGGTGACTCTGCTGTGGCCAAACTAGTTCTTTAGACCACTCATTTTTCCACAGATCCCTCTGGTATTGCCCACATAGCCACTATGGACTAGGGGTTAGCCACATCCTCTGTGGCTGTTACGGTACCCTTAGTGGGCAAGGGAGAGCCAATTTTGTTGGTGTTGGGCAGGAAAGGTGCACCTACATAAATAGAATGTTGTGCCCAATCCCTGTGGGGAAGATGTGACTACCATTAAAAATCTCGGTTGCCTTAAGTCCCTATCAAAAAGAAACAGAAAATTAAACGTGTTGTCCTATCTTGCCTTCATTCTTCACTGGTGGGTTTGGAACTGATGCTCTGTCCAGACCTGGCCATATACAAAAGCTCGAGGTTTTCCACTAGCTTGTGGTTAAATCCCCTTTCCCTTCATGCCCTAGTAAGTCTTCTCAGATCACGTTTGCCAGTAAACAGACCCTCGTGCTTCCATTTTGGCTCTGGCTAAGTAGCAAAACTTTTATTTATTATTGAAGATTTTTTTCCCTTTTTCTGGTTGTAAATTTAGCTCTCGTTATTTTTAGAGAGCTCGTTGTCCTGTTTTTGCTTCAGGCCATCATTTTTCCATTAGGCCTTTGTTTCCTTCCCTACCCCAGCTTAAACTTCTATCCTACAAGCCCATTTTTAGTTAGAGGGCTTACTTCTGTTTTTTTTTCTTGTTGATATTTGTCTTCTTGTTACCCCTTCTAGGAAAAGCGTCAGCTTGTTTAAGTTAAAGAGCTGCCACTGCCCGTTTGAGTTAGAGGGCTATCTAGTTCTTCCCTTTTTTCCTGCTTGTTTATTAGAGTTTTTATTTCTGTGTTTAAAAAAAAAATAATAATAAAAATATATATTATATATTCTTGTAGTGATAGCTGTCTTTTTGACTAACTAGTCTGTCAAGTTGTTGTTGCTGTTATTGTGGTTGGTTAAAATTTTTTGGATAGGACTAAGGAGCATAGGGAAACTAAGCCTTCTGTCTTCAAACAATGTGATAAATGTAGCCAAAAAATGTCCTTAACAGATGCCCATACTGTTTGTGTTTACTGCTTGGGAGCAGTGCATCTACAGGAGTCGTGCTCCATCTGCCATTCTTTCAGCTCCAGAGTGTTGCTAGAGAGAAAGAGTAAGTTGATTGTAAGAGGTCTACTGAAGTCCCTCTTCACAGAAGCTTTGGAAGAAGGTCCGGGCACTTCAAAACAAGCAAAATCTCCATCTACAAAATCAGACAAATCAGGGAAAAGACGCATCTCCCTCTTTGGGGCAATCAGAACCAGCGAAAAAGTTCAGCAAAGTAGTATCCCCGGTTCAGA
Source organism: Protopterus annectens (assembly GCF_019279795.1). NCBI lineage: Eukaryota > Metazoa > Chordata > Ceratodontiformes > Protopteridae > Protopterus > Protopterus annectens. Next base: position 42,451,304 of record NC_056733.1, read on the forward strand.
AGACTACTGAGCCTGCAAAATCTCCTTCATTGGTGCCTGTTGTATTGGTGCCGATAGAGTTTGAACTATGGAGCCAGTCCCCAGAATTGGAGCCGGTTACTCCTGTTTTAAGATCCCTTATACTGCAAACAGCTATATCTCCTACTCCCTCCTCCCAGTCCTCCAGGAGTCTTTCAGATGATGATGTGGATCAGGTGGTGCATAGACTTTGAAGAAAACCAGCGCTGGCCAAACTCCTCTCGGTTCCAACCCAGAGGGATTCGGAACCAGCCAAGACTTCCTCTTTGACATTGATTCCTCCTCCTCCGAGCTGACCTGGAACCTTGGAGCCAGAATGCCTGGAACCAATTGTAGTGGAATCGTCAGTGCCGAGACCCATCCTGGGATCTTTGGACCCAAACTCTGTTCCAACATCCTCTGTTCCATCTGAACTCAAGGGGTCTAGGAGCTGATGCTCTCCAGTCGGTTCTGGGAAGGAGAGTCTGATCAGATGGCTGTCGGATCCAAACTTGCCTCTCGGTGCTTCAGCACAGATGAGCTCGACTCCTACATTGGCCTCAGAGCCAACACTCCTGGTCTTGGAGATGCTTTCTGGTTCTTCGGACCCTGGGGTTTCTTTGGCTCAGGGGTGGGGGGCTTTCAAGGTGATGAGGAGAGTGCTGTCTCCTCAGACAGCTCCACTTTCGGGTCCTGTAATTCTTCCCCCCTAAAGCACCGGCATCTCTCTCTCAGCACCACACTGTCCACAGACATAGAGAAACCCTAGGCCTCAGGATACCCCATCGGGTGAACCCCTCTCTTCCAAAACCTCTCCTAATACCCTTCTTAGGAGGTCCGTCATAAGAGACTTTGCAAGAGGAAGCATTTAGACTCCACAGAGGAGTCAGTCACTTCTGATACAGACCATGATGACTCAGAAGGGTCCCCACGGTCCCCCTCTGAGGATGTCTCCTTTGCAGACATCCTGGAAATTCTAAGACACAGAGGCGGCTGGAAGCCCATCAACCCTTCTGAGGAGGAGTCTGTGTACCTGAAAGCCTTTGGATCTCACCCTTCTGCCACTTGGGTGTCTCCTCTTTTTGACAAACTTATGGAATTAGTTCATTGAAAGGCATGGGAGTCTCCAGACGCAGTGGAACCTGTGTCCTTGGAGGTCAGACAAGTTTATTACTGCCCCGTCAGGCAAGGATTTCCTCACCAAGGGCATTCCAGTGGATGCTATAATGGTGGCAGCAGCCACCAAAAAGGAACTTTCGGAGACGTCCTCATCTGTCCATGTGCCGAACAAGGAGTCTTACATGATGGACAGATATGGAAAGCGCACGTTCTGTTCAGTGACATTTGCTGAATTATTTGACACACTTTACAAGGCTATAAAGAGATGATCTGAAGGAACTAGGAGATACTCTCCAAGGTTCAATAGCTGCAGGGGTAGCAGATAAAGTTGCCTCTCAGCTCTCCACCTTAAACTCCATAGTTAACTCCTCCATGAGGCTCATTTCTTATGCAGCAGATGGAGCGAGTAGAGAGGCGGGTTCAGGAATTTCCCTGAGGAGACAATCCTGGATGCACCTGTGTGACTTTGCAGAACCATTTAAATCTTCCTTTGTTAATGCCCCCTTTCGATGGCTCATCCTTGTTTGGGCCAAAAGTTAAAGGCACACTTACCAGGTGAGAGCAAGAAGAAAAAACTCTCTCTGCCGTAGGGTCCATTTTTCTCTACCTTCCAGATCTTACCCAAAAGGTCAGAATGGAGGAAAATGTGGTTCCAAAAATCCCAGAGAGTTTTTCAAGACACGTGGTGATTCTTCCCCAGGGACAGAGGGGGAAATGCTAATGGGAGACGCTGTCCACATGGCAGAGGGGGTTTGCAAAATCAGGGTGACAAGTATTCGTTCCATGGTAAGCACTTTCAGCGCTCCTGAAATGAGGCCCCCCCTGTCCTCTCTGAAGTCAGTCGGTGGGGGTTCGCTTGTTTGAGATGAAGCAGAGACAAGATCTGGGTGATGGAGAAGAACAATAATACAATCAGTAACTTGATGTGTGATTACAATGCATTAATTATATTTGTGAAATGTGATAGCACAAGGAAATCTGGAAACATTGGACGACTTCAGAATTTATTTGCTGAGTGGGGGACTCAAGTATATACCCTACTTCATGTCATTAATGTTCAGAAAAATGCTTTGGGGAGGGGAAGAGGGGGAGAATGCTAACTGTAAGTAAAGAAAACACCTTCTTTTCTTAATAATATTATATCTGTGTTGCATGGTTTTCTTTGCATGCTGTTTTTGGGTATAATGGGGATTGTAAACAGGTGTTTTTATTTTTCTCCCCTCTTCTCTTTTTCTTGTGTAGTTTTGAGAAACATAGGTAATGTAATGATTACCATAAAAAGGAGCCTGGTTAAAGGGGCATGACAGAGTTCAAATTGATGTGCTTCTTTTGTCATTCTTGCATGGGAAAATGACTGATTAAGGACCTTTGTTTAAACAGAGAGCAAGTAAATGAAAAAAAATACTGAATATTATAAGGTTGTTTTTTCTAGCCCTTGTAAATATATATACTAAGTAGCTTTTCTGCACCTTGTCTCCATGGAGACAATCTAGTAGAATGTGATTGGCTGAAGGAAAAGAAAAAAATATCATTGAAACTGGCTAGGACATAATGTTCCCTGAAAACAATCAGGGGGTTCTCCCAGGTGTGACAGCTTTAAAGATAATACAAAATCAGTTAGACATGTAGTAAACTTCTCTCAAGTTTTTTTTAACTGCATTGAGGATACTTATATAAACAGGTGTTTTTGTTTTTTTTCTTGTTCACCCTTCTCTCTTTTTCTTTGTCCAGTTTTGAATAATGTAAACACTACAATGAAAAAAGAATGAGGAGGGGAGGAAATGGGGGGAGACCACAAGGGTCTGGTTAACAACTATGACAATATAAAAATCAATGTGCTTTTTCCCATGCTTGCATAGGGAAATGACTGGGTAAAAAACATAGGCATTATCCAGTAAAAAGTTTATTACAAAGCACGTAAATGAAAAATAATATTAAATACTGTAAGTCTTTCTTTCTGATAAATAAGGTACCCTTAGCAGTTCAGTGTCTGGTTTGCATGTCACTAGAAGACAATTTGATACAGAAAAATGGCTTGGAGAAAGTGTTAAAGCATTCAAGTTTTTCTCAACTGGGAGAGTTATATAGATATAAAAAATTAAATAGCATTTACTAATAGCACAGACTGTACCATGCATCTTAGTATGACTAACCTTTCTTTTTGGTTAATTTTAGCCTGTCTGTGTAGCTATCAACTTAGAACTTAAGTTCTTATTAGGAAGCAAAAACTTTAGTATTTGAAGATGTTCATAGTTTTGTGTGTTATTGTAAAGTTCGTAGGCTTTAGGAGGGTTTTTTTTGGGGGGGGTGTTTGATCTGTTTGAGGGCTTTCAAAAAAACAAAAAGTTATGTAAGATGTGACGTAAGTGCAAATGGATATGACATGAAACAACTGTATAAAAGACCAAACTGCCGGACAGTATATACATGTAACAAAAAAGCTGGAACTAGACGTTTAGCAAAACAGCAGTTATATATAAAAGGTGGTAATAATAATTAATGTTAATGCTTTCTGTAATGTCTTTCAAACTAAATAGTGTTACAGATAAAAAAGAAAGAGTAGTGAACTACATTAAAAAATGTAGAGTGCAAATAGCTGTGCAACAGGAGACACACCTGGAAAGAACTGAACATGTGAATTTGATAAAGAAAGATTTTCAGGATGGTTATTCAATGGAATATTTGGGGCAAAGGAAAAGAGATGTACTTATTTTAATTGCAAGAGGTGCTCCAATAGTGATAATAGAGGAGGAAAAAAAGATAATAATGGAAGATACATAGTACTAAGGGGCTACTGGCTAGGGAGGAGGATTACACTGGCATGCATTTACATGCTATAATGGAGCTCAAGAAAATTTTGGGAGAAATGATCAGCTTTCAGCAAGGAATATTACTTATAGGTGGAGACTGGAATTTGGTTTGCAACAGTGAAGATGTGTCTGGGGGGGGGGCATTCACTAATAGGAGTTTGGAGTGAATTTACATATTACTCACCGAGACACAACAACTGGGCTAGGCTAGATTTTATATCTCACAGGAACATGTGCATTTAATTGAAGGTCTTGAAACGCACCCAATAACTATTTCAGATCATGTACCAATAATAACTAAAATAAAAATGCAAGGTAATGAAATGAAAATGAGACTCTGGCACTTCTCCACCTACCAGTTGAAAAGAGAGGAATTTAAGGAATGGGTTGTGGGCTTATTTCAGGAGCTACTAGAGAAGACAGATTTGTCTTCTAAAAACATAGCTAAGGAGTGTGATAAAATTAAAGTGGAGTTTAAAACTAGGTTGGAAATAAAAGAAAGGGAGATGTGGCTAAACAGTAACAAGAATTATTTAGAGAGATTGACAAATGTTAAAGTATTGCAAAATAGGGGAAATCTCTCAGAACAAGAAAAGGAGCAGCTGCAGAATGCTAAACAGAAACTAAGGGATTACCTTGATAATATGCATGAGTTTACAAAGATTGCTGTTAAGCAACCAGCTGTTTTTTGATAATAATTCTAGAGCACAAAAATTCTTAGCACAGCAACTCAGGCAACAAAAAGTGGAAAGGACAATCACAAAGCTTAGGGAGCCTATAACAAGGAAGATAACAAGAGACCCTGTAGACGTATTAGAAATATTTTGGAAATGTTATGAAAATTTGTATAAAGCAGAAAAATGTGGAAATCAAGAAAACGTACAAATGGAAATGTTTATGGAAGAATTAAATATGCCAAAGTTAGAGGTAGATGAGGTTCAATTACTAACAGTTAGGATAGGAAGGGATGAGATAAAAATGGCCATGTATAACCAGTCTACAGGAATGTCCCCAGGAATAGATGGTATTCCTGTGGAAGTTTGGAAGTTAGGCGGGAAAAAAATGATAAAGATCTGGAAGGTTTTGTTTAACAGTATTTTAAGAGGAGAAGTTCCAGCATCCTGGAAGAAGGCGGTGGTAACGGTAATACCTAAAGAGGGTAAAGATCCATCGGATCCAGCTTCATACAGGCCCATTTTATTACTAAACCATGATTATAAAGTGTTTATGTCTATAATGGCTAAAAGAATGGCAAAAGTAATACCAAGATATGGACCATTGTTTTTTTGTGGAGGGGAGGCAAACATTTGACAATATTAATAGAACATCAGTGATCCAGAGGGAAGCAGAATGTAAGAAAGTGCCACTTTTATTGGTGGGTGTTGATGCAGAGAGAGCATTTGACAGAGTAGACTTGGACTTCATGAGCAGGGCAATGGAAACATTTGCTTTTCCTGATACAATTATAAGGTTGATTAGAATATATGAGGGATCAGAGGCGCAAGTTAAAGTGGGTGGGGTCCTCTCCGATAATTTCTGCTTGAGTAGAGGAACCAGGCATGGTGGTCCGCTTTCCCCTTTGTTGTTTGCATTATATTTAGAACCACTGGCAAAGAAAATAAGGGACTCAGAACTTCAAGGATATAATTGGTATGGTAGTCAGGAAAAGCTGGCTCTGTTTTCAGATGATATTATTCTATACATGACAAAACCAGAAAGGGGCATTACAGTGTTTTGGAACATTTTAAGAGAGTTTCAGATCTTCTCAGGATGCAAAATGAATGAAGCTAAAACAAAGGCAGTAGCAGTAAATTATGTACCTACACACAAATTGGTCCAGCAATATCCATATTTATGGAGACATGATAAAATGAAGTATTTAGGAGTATGGATTAGAAATGACTCTGTGGTGGCAGCTAAGGATATGTGGGAAGAGAATAAACAAAAGATAATACAAAAACTGAGAAACCGAAAGTTTTATTATATGGATATGGATACTAAGACACAAGCCATTAAAATGTTTTTAGTCCCTTTAGTCTTATACACAGGCCAAGCATACTTTTATCAATCAGAGGAGAAATTGTGGACAGCAATTAAAAAAGAGTCGAAGGATTTTATCTGGGAAGGGAAGACAGCAAGGGTCAAGTGGGATAAACTGATTCTACCAGTAGAACAACGTGGACTAGGATTACCTAATTTGGGGGGGGTATTTTAGAGCAACACTGTTAAGGCTCTTATACATAGCACAGGCAGAAAACTATAATTCAAGGTGGAAAGGGATGATGATGATGCAGGAAGGAAGCTTGAGAAATAAGGAGAGTTTGGGATTTTGGATGTAGACTCTTAAGGAGAACAACCAAAATCATACAGAGTATTATATTCATAAAATAGCAGGGAGTATTCTAAGAACCAAACCAGTACGAGAATGGAGAAAAGAGATTTTGTCGATAGGGTTGACTGTGGTCAGAGATACAAATGATAGGCAAGAGGGGGCTGTAATGTATTGGAGAAAATTGGCAAAGGAACCAAGGTATTGGGAACAAATAACTAGAAAGGGAAAGGTAATAGAATGGGAAGAGGCCACAAATTTATTTGGACTGCAGGTTAGAGATTGCCTTCCCTATCAAGGATTGGTATCAGAGTATGGGCAAAAGGAAAAGAAATAGGGGGCTCCTAAATGAAAGACCAGCACTGGTAGAGTTTTTAATAGAATGTAGAACAGAAGCTGCCATTAAAAAAGGAATAATTAGTAAAGCATATAAAATACTGTATGATAATTACAAGAATCAATCAGAGGAGCTTAGAAAGGATTGAGAAGAGAGACTAGATAAGCAATTTACAAAGACACAATGGGGGATATATTTATATCTCCCAAATATGCAACAGAGTCTAGAAGATGTAGGATCTTTCCCTAGAAATGTTTACATAGGTATTTTTATACTTTGAGTAGACTCCAAAGAATTTTTCCTCAGGTGGATAGCAAATGCTGGAGGTGTGATGGGCAAGAAAGAGGTAGTTGGGAACATATTCTTTGGAGGTGTGATGAGCTAGCAGACCTTTGGGATTCCCTGTGGGCTGCTCTGTTAGAGATGCAAGGTGGGCAGATTGGACTGACTGGGGAGATGATTACCTTGAGTTATGCTACAGAATCGGAATTGCCTAGATATAGTAAAGCCTTGCTGAGTCTAATTATGGTGGTTGCCAAAAAAGCAATTACTAGAAAATGGCAATCAAAGTCTAGACCAACTTTACTAGAAGTAGTGAATATAGTAACTGAGATAAAACAACTGGAATTGAGATCTTTAGAAAAGGGAAGGAGCAAACTACATAGAAAAAAAATGGCAATTGTGGGAAAAGTATATGCAGAGCAGGAATGAGGTTTAAGCGGCAGGATTTGAATGAGCTATATAATGCTTAAATGCCAATGACTAGAATGTTTATAAGTGGTTAGCAATGTTTACAACTACAGTTGTTTCAATGGTGTCTGTGATGTAAACTGTTTACAACTAAAGTGATTTCATTTTGTATGTTTTTCATTTATATAAATCTAAGCTTCCCTGTGTCACATGCAGAAATGTAATAAAGATGTTGGGAAAAAAAGTTCCTATTTCTGGGAAAAGATGATTGGATGTGCTCTATAGACCTCCAGGATGTGTACTACCACATAAAAATGGACAGGCCATCCAGGAGTCATCTGTGCTTTCCGCTGTGAGCCAGTCACTGTCAGTTTTGGGCTCTGCCCATTGGTCTCACTACAGCCCCCAGAGTGTACACAAACTGTATGGCAGTAGTCACGGCTCACTTGAGATGCCTAGGATTCCAAGTGTTTCCGTATCTAGGCGACTGGCTCCTAACTGCCACCACCGAGCATCTACTAACACGAGTGAGAGATGCCACCATTCAGCTTTGTTCTCACCTGGGGATCACAGTAAATTATGAAAAATCTGACTTGTTGCCATCTCAGTGTATCATCTTTTTAGGGGCAGATCTATATACAAAACAAATGATGGTGAAGCTTCCCCCTGAAAGGGTTCAAGTCCTTCAGCAACAAGTCAGAAATTTACTTTCCAAGAAAAAAGTACAAGCGAGAACCATCCTGAAAGTCTTGGGTACCATGGTAGCAGCAATAACCTCGATTTCATTGGTGCAGCTTCATATAAGTATTTTGCAGTGGCTGCTGTTCACACAGTGGTCCATGCAGCATCTACCCATGTCTCGCCCAATTATAACAACAGAGTCTTGCAAGAAGGACCTTTATTGGTGGCTTCATTCCGCTCATGTGACTCTAGGACGACCCTTTCATCTTCCACAACTGCTAGCCACAGTGACCACGGATGCTTTTCAGATAGGGTGGGGGGGCATTATCTTGGAAGGACAGTCCAGTGTACTTGCCATTTGCACATCAGTGTCCTAGAGATGAGGGCAGTGTTTCTGGAATTGCAAGCATTCCATGACTCTCTCCCTCTAGGAACTATTGCAGTTCAAACAGACAATATGTCAGTTGTTTGGTACATAAACAAACAAGGAGGAACCAGGTCTTACCCCCTCCGTTGAGAGGCCCTGAGAATATGGCAGTGGGCAACCTATTCCCAATGTTTTCTGATAACAACGCACATCTCAGGGAAATCCATTGTGATAACAGATAAACTCAGCAGAGCGATTCTGATGCCTCAAGAGTAGTCCCTAAACCAGGAAGTGGCGGATCAGATTTTCCACAAGTGGGGCCAGCCTTATTGCTACCTTTTTGCCATGTACATGAACGCCAAATGCAGCGGCTACTTTGCCCTGATTCCCCAACTGTGGGAGTCACCAAGGGATGCACTTGTGCACAATTGGCCCCCCAGGCCTCCTCTATGCTTTCCCTCCTTTCTGTTAATATCCAAAGTCCTTCAGAAAGCCGGCTTGTTGGGAAAGAGCTTAATACTAATTGCCACATACTGGCCTCATCAAATATGGTTTCCCTTTCTTTGGCCTCATCTGCAGGAGGAACCATGGATTCTGGACCCAGTTCCAGACCTCCTGACTCATTCATCGGGGATTCTTCATCTATTTCTTCAAACCCTCAAGTTGACAGCTTGGCTGTTCCAATTCCATGCATAGCCAGGCTACCTGACATTTCCCCCTCAGTGAAGCATATCTTGATATCTTCTTATAAAGCCTCAATCAGAAAACTATAAACGAGCAAATGGAGGATATTTTCCTTTTGGGCATTGGATAATCACATTGACCCTTTCTCTGCCCCAATATCCTCGATATTAGAATTCTTAGTAAAACTTTTTAATAAGGGCGCAGCTGCAGCTACTATCCGAGTTCAACTAGCAGCTATATCAAACTTCCATATAGGTGAAGGGGGGCCGAATGTAATGTCTCACGGACTCTCCAAAGCCTTCCTAAAGGGTACTATGTTACTGAGACCTCACATCAGAGACCCACCTGCACCATGGGACCTATATTTTGTTTTGTCATGTTTGATCCTCCCTGCTTTTGAACCTGCATCATCCTGTGACCTAAAGTATTTAACCTGGAAAACAATTTTCTTGATTGCCATCAGTTCAGCTAAAAGAGTTTCAGAACTGCAAGCTCCATCAATAAAGCCCCCTGCAAGTTTTTCCACAGTATCCCTTAGACCGAACCCATCTTGTCTACCAAAGGTATGCTCGGCATCAAATTTGAATCATTACATAGAATTACCAGTCTTTTTTTCTCAACTATGGCAACAAGGCAGAATACATGCCGCACCAGCTGGATGTGCATAGACAATTACGATTCTACTTACACTGGACAAAAGTCTTTAGAAAATATGACCAATTATTTGTTTCTTTTTCAGACTCTAAAAAAGGTGGTCCTGTATCAAAAGTTACGCTCTCAAAATGGCTGCCTTATTGTATTATGTTCACATACAAATCTCATAACAAATACTTGGGTTTTAAAGTTAAAGGTCATTGTACAAGAGCCATAGCAACCTCCTTGGCTTTCCAAGCTAGACTTCCGATTGACACTATTTGTGCTGCAGCGACATGGAGCAACCATGCATACCTTTATCACCCATTACAAAGTGGATTTGTCCTCCAGGAACAGGGCCTCCTTTGGGTCCACTGTTCTGAAGAATATTCTCCCATGAGCCACCCAAGAAGCATGGTGCTAGGGATGCTGTCTCACCAGTGAAGAATGAAGGTGAGATAGGACAACAACACATAGAGAAGTTATGTACTCACCATAACGTTCCATGTGTGTTGTTCATCTCGTCTTCATTCTTACATCCCACTCTCCTACCCCCGGCCTTCGGCTCCTGGAGGACCCAGAGGTTACAAACTGGTAATTAATGTGCTCTGACCTTCTTCAGTACTCTGTATGGTATTGCTTTGGTTATTTGATACCCTTTGTTGTATCAGCAAGTAAGATGTGAGGAGACTTACTAGAAATCCCAACTGTCAGCATGAGCATGATGGGATAGGGGATTTAGCCACAAGCTAGTGGAAGACCTTGAGCTTTTGTATGCAGCTGAGTCGGAACCAAGGATCGGTTCAGAACCCACCAGTGAAGAATGAAGGCGAGATGAACAACACACAAAGAATGTTATGGTGAGTACATAACATCTTCTTCATGTTTCACTGTTGCAGTCCTGACAGTTGTGATTTCTTGTTCTGAAAGCCCTCAGCCAGCCCAACTAGCAGAGAAACTTATTTTACCTCCCAGGCTGGTGGACCCCTTAACTGAAGTCAATACTCTCAGGTATAAAGGGAGCCAGCATGCGTCATCACTTTAGTCTTTTCTTGCCAGCGGAGCCCGAAGCAGATTTCATGTGTGTCGATCAGTCTGCACCAGAGAGATGTCATTGGAAAGATAAGTACCCTGTTGGGGAATTCCTTTCTTTCTTATTAACTCATGTCAGATAAAGTTAATAATTGTCTCCGGTGTGGTAAACAAATTCCATGCAGAAACTTCCATACACTTTGTGTAACTTGCTTAGGCCCAGACCATGAAGTCCCTAACTGTCATTTTTGTGCTAGGTTTAACACTAGAATTATTAGGTGTAGAGCAGAGTTTTTAGCTCATTTTCCGAGGCAGAAATCTGTGGAGTCTCATACTGTGGTACCCGCCAGTTGTCCTGAGCTTGAAGTACCTAAGAGCAAAAAAGATAAGAAACAAAAGCCTAGGTCCACGAATAACACTCACTCGCCACTTGACTCGCATACTAGACTTGTGACTGTTGAGGAAGTTGAGGTGCTTTTGCAGGCCCCTTCAACCTCTGGTGAGACCCGTTTGCAGTTGGACATGCCTTTGGTCCCTTCAGCTTCTACAGCTCCTATCTTCAGCTCTTCATTTGGGTCTGAGACTGCTCAGCAGGCCACAGCTTCCAGCAAGTGACTGCTAACTGGAGACTCTTCATGGCCTAGGGCCATTCTGGTGCATCTCCATTCTAAAGAGTCAGGCACAAGGGAGTCAGATGCTCCTAGGCCTAAGGCCAAACCCACACCAAAGAAAGACATTGTGGCAGGGCCTTTACCTAGGACTATGGCTCCCAGTTTCCCATTTCTCTGAAAACCAGTTTCAGGGACCCCAACAAGATTTGATCAGATTGGCTGAAGACCTCATTAACATTGTAAGGTCCAGACAGACTTCCAAGGATATCACCCCAGGGAAAAGAAAAAGAGATACCTCCAGAATACCCCACTGATCTACTGCATTCAGAAGAAGAGTCTGATTTGTAGGACTCTGCATTTGAAGAAGGCCCCACTTACACCTGTTATGAGGAATCAGATTAAGAGGAAAATCTCCCATGTGCCTCTCCGCCTGAATACCTCACCTGTGGAGAGACTCTACATGCTATGAGGCAACATTTTCATTGGGAAGAATACGAATACCCACAGGTCAAAAAGAGAGTCAGAGAGTTCTTAGACCTCACTGAGCACAGACCCCTAGCAATCCCATCTGTCCTGGAAGTAGTGGAAGATGTTTTTCAGGATGCTTCCTTCAATCCTGACTCTCCAGGACTCTCATAAATATCTGTTTAAAAACCCAACTGCTAACCCTGAAGTGGTCTCCCCTGGTCCTTAGGGGCCTAGAACCAGTACCTCTAGTAACCCTTTACCTACCGAAAAAGAAAATAGGGTTCTTGATAGATTTGGAAAGGAAGTGTACACTTCGGCTGCCCTTACGATGAGGGCCCTCAGTTGTCAGTTTCATATGATCAAATACCAGCAAACCATTCTTGACCAACTAAAACAAAAGCTCTCTATTCTAGAGGATAAAAAGCTTTCTAAAGAAATTTTAGATATGTGCCATTCCAGTTTTCAAGTGGCAAAACACTCCCTACACTGTGGGTATGACGGCATGGAAGCCTCCTGCAGGGCAGCTGTCACTGGCACAACGTTCAGGATACACACTTAGCTTAGGGAGCAACCCCTCCCTGACCAGGTGAAAGCTAATCTCCTGAATGCTCCCCCTTGACAAAGAATGCCTTTTTGGGGCTAAAGCTGAAGCAGTCATTAAAAAGATGGAGGACAAGACAAAAGCTATGCAGACAGTAAAGGACCTTCTACAAGTGCAACTCCCCAGGTTCAGCAGGAATTTCTGGCCAAACATTGGTCCTTTCCCATCCAATCTAGGAGCAAACAGAGAAAGCCTGAGTGGGACTGAACCCCAGGCATAGACCACAACAACAAATATCTAGGCATTGGACCTCAGACTCTCACAGACAAGTGAGTTCTAGGACACCTACCCCTGCCAGAGAACAATTATGACTCTCTGCTTCCACACCCCCAACCCCACTCCAAAGCTAGGAGGAAGGCTGTCCCATTTCTATGAAAACTAGACCCACATTACCTCAGATCAATGGGTTCTAAATATTATTGCCAGTGGTTACAAACTCACTTTCAAAGAGCCCTTAAAATTTTCAGGATACCCAGATGTATCTCAAAGTTCAAAAACGGGTCAGGTAAATGTGCGATTGTGTGGACGTGAGGGTTAGGGCACGGTAGGTGAGTTAGGGTTATGGTGTGGGTGAGGTGAGTGTGCGATAGTGACGGACCTTAGAGTTAGGGTTTGGGTTAAGGTAAGTGGATAGATAGTAATGTATATACAGTTTAGTGTTGGGTTAGATGTAGAATTTTAAGTGTATGTGTGTGGATTGCTGATGTTCTTCATCTCACATTGCTGCAGTCCTGACACTTGGGTAATCCCGTGTCAGCTGTCGCCGGTCAAAATAACAAAGAGGGGCTCAAGGCGCATTAGTCTGATATCCTACTGATTTCAACAGTCTTCCACCACTATTTCAGCGCTTTCTTTTGATTTTGCCGCCGTGCAAGCAGTTTTGCAGCAGCAGTTGCAGCTTCTGGAGATTTTCTCCTGAAGTTTTTCACATTAATCAAAGTTTCATAAGTGGTTTCGCTAGAATTGGTTTTTTTTCTTGCCTCAGTATTTTACCGATGTCAGAAAAGTGAATAACTGTATTTTCTTGTAATGTGGACCCTCAAGATTTCATGCATATTAGATACCTGTATACCTTTGCTGCTTAGGGCACGAGTGGCCTTGTTAGGGTGGTCAAACGCCGCTGACATTGTATTAATAACTAGAAAGCTTACCTTAGATTGTGAAGCATTGGGTTAGGTTTGCCGATGTTATAATATGGCCGCCATCATCAAAAAGCTGCTAAAACTGAGAAAAAACCATCAAAAGAACAAAACTCCGGTTGACGTCGGGTAGGCCAGGACGCCGGCTCCGGTGGAGCCAGAGGTTCAGCCAGAAATTTCTTTGGAATCCCAGGAGAGAACCTTATTACTGCAAGATGTGAGGTCATGTACCTCTCAGGGGCTGGAGGGGCAGCTCAGCTTCTTTGTTTGGTGTGCTTATGTTGTGTGTATGTGTGTCAGAACAGCAAATTTTTTCCATGGGAAAAAATTTGCTGTTCTGCATGTTCGACATTTCCAGCATTCGCTGAATAGGGGTCGATATTAGAACATTCAAAATTGTAAAACTTTGATGTTCTAATATAGACCCGTTCAAACAGTACATAACAGCCAGAGAATTCCTCAGAGCTCTATGGCACATGGCATCCTGTATCCTCATGGTGCCACTAGCCAGGCTACACATGAGAAAGCCTCAGTGGTATCTAAATAATGTGTGGTTCCAGAGCACTCAGCCCCTGGACACCAATATACACCTGATACCTTGCTTCAAACACATGGTGGGTATAGGCTTGCACCCAGAATCAGGGCTTGCCCTTAAATTCTCTCCTTGGGGCAAACCCTCAACACAGGTGCTTCAGACATCACATGGCGGGCCCATACCCAACAGTTCCAAACCCACAGGCTATGGGATTCCAAGATGAAGAAGAAGCATATAAATTGGAAAGAACTCATGGCAGTTCTGAAGGGCTTACTGGCCTTTAAAGAGAAATGGATACCAGGGGTGCTGGTAGTACTAATAGACAACACCACAGTCATGTGGTACATAGACAAGGAGGCACACACTCCTAAACCTTGTGCTGTCTAGCCATGCACGTCTGAGAGACAGCACATTCCATGGGACTTCACCTCCTAGTGCAGTATCTGCCAGGGGTAAAAAGCACCCTTGCAGAGCACCTCAGCAGGAATGTGACAAACCCCCATGAGTGGCACCTACACCGAGATATCTTTCTCAGCATATCTCAAAAATGGAGAACCCCACAGGTGGACCTCTTTGCCAGCAAGGACAATGCTCAACTGGAGAAATTCTGTACTAGGACAAGAAAGGCATCAGCATAGAGAACGGACACCTTCTTCTTCCCATGGACTCACCTCTTCATTTACACATCTCCCCACCTCTTCTGCCTCACGTCCTTCTAAAGATAAGAAAAGAGGGCCCAAAAGACATTTCTGATAGCCCCAAACTAGCCCAGGCAACAATGGTGTCCTCTTCTCCTCCAGCTCACCAATCAGAAACCTTGGCGGTTACCACAGAGGGTAGACCTCCTCATTAAAGACAAAGGTAGGATAGTGCACCCCAATCTGCAGACCCTAAACCTTTCAGCTTGGATTATCCCTCAGCACCTAACTGCTACACCAACTTAAGTCAACAATTGCAAAACATTCTGAAGGAATTCTGAAGGCCTAGCACAAGGAAATCTTACTCAGCCAAATGGAAAAGATTCTCTGCTTGATGCCAGAGGCACTACCTTGAGCTGAGCTCAGCTAACAGTTCGGCCATCCTGGATTACCTGCCAGTCTAGTGGATAAAGGCCTTTCTTACTCCTCCGTAAAAATACATGTCTCAGCCATCTCTGCTCACATTCCTGTTCTTCCCCCAATCTTCTCACAACTGCTCTTGAAACATTTCCTTAGGGGTGCCATTCACATTAGGCTCCCCAGGAGGAAACCAACACCTCCATGGGACCTCAACTATGTGCTGGAAAAATTGACTTTGCTTCCATTTGAATTAGCAGCTAATGCCTCTTTAAAATTCCTCACTTGGAAGACTGCTCTTCTTTAAGCCATTACGTTGGCTAGAAGGTACAGGTCCTAATGGCACTAAAGCCTTTCATTATCTTCCATAAAGACATGGTCTCCCTCAGGATTAACCCTTCCTTTATGCCTAAGATGGTAACCAATGTGTCTTCGAATCAAGCCAACTGTCTGCCTACCTTCTTTCCCAATCCTCAAATCAAGGGAGAAAGATTACTGCACTCTCTGGATGTGCACAGAATGTTACGTTTATACCTAGACAGAACAAAATCCTTAAGGAAATCAGATCAACTGTTCATAACATTTGCCCCCGGATCTGAAGGAAAACCAGCTTCTAAACAGACCATTTCAAAGTGGATTTCTAACTGCATTTCTTTCTGCTACAGCCATCTTGGCAAAAAAAAAAAGATTTGGTTAGACCTCACTTTACCAGGGCCACAGCTACTTCTATAGCCTTCTTTAAGGGAGTCCCCACTAAGGACATTCTGGAAGCAGCCACTTGGTCTTCTGTGCATACCTTCACAAAGCACTACCACCTTCCAGCTTTCTCAAAATCCAGAGCAGGTTTTGCTTCTGCAATCCTGCAGGGATCCTCTCCCCTTTTAGATCTCCATGCACCCTCAGTTAAGCTTTGGGAATTTTCCCAACTGTCAGGAATGCAAGAGTGAAACACAAAGAACACAGTACAGTTGTGTACACTTACCATAAATGTAGATGTTTGAGTGTATTCACTGTTGCAGTCTTCTTTCCCTCCCTCCTACTCTGTTGACCTAGAATTTCCAAATATGGCAATCTTGGGCACTTTCCCAGGATACCCTGGGTTAGGTACCCCCTTTCTTTATTCTCTTTTGCTTAACTCTGGGCTCCTCCTTCATGGGACAAAGAAAATACTGAAGTGATGACACAGGCTGGCCCCCTTTATATCTGAGTGTACTTATGTTGGCTAAGGCGTCTGCCAGCCTGGTAGGCAAAATACGTTTCTCTGGTAGTTGGACCAGCCAAAGGCTTTTGTGGCAGGAAATCACAACTGTCAGGACTGCAACTGTGAATACACTCAAACATCTATAGTTATGGTAAGTGTACACAACTATACTATCTTCTTCTGCACCAGTTTCATTGGATAGGAGTAATTTTTTATGTTTGGCTCAGGGTCTTGCACATGCTATTGAACCTTCTTATCAAGGGGTTTCTGGAAAGAGAATAAGCTTACTCTTTTCTTGAAAGGATTCAAGAAACTGAAATTGGAAAGCAATGTGATGAGACATGTTTTTCTTCTCAGAATCCTGATTCAGACTCAGAGGAGAGCATGTTATCTGAATCTCCCTGTCAAGTATTCTCTTTCTCTGAGACTATTTCTAGCATGTGAGAATGTGCCAGTGTTTTTTGTGGGAGAACACTGAGTTTTCTCAGTACCTTAGTAAGTACTATGAAATGTTACAACTGGAATTCCCAGAACCTCCTCCTATCCCCCTAGTGATGCTAGCAGCGGAGGATTTGTTTGTCACAGCTCGTGGTTTCCCAGATAGCCAGCCTGCTGCACCTAAGAAAGCAGATAGAATTTACAGAGTTCCTCAGTTTTTCAAATTTCTGTACCATCATCCCAGACCTAACCCAGCAGCAATAGCTTGAGTCAATCCAGCTACTGCCAAGCATTTTGGTAACTCTGATTCTTGCCCTTCTGACAAGAATGTTAAAATAATTGATAAGTTTGGGGGAAAAAGTGTTTGCGTGCTCAAATTAAATTTTTCGAATTTTTAATTGTTATGCTAATATGTTAAAGTTTATTCTGACTAATTGTGATAGTACGAGGAATGTTTTATCTGCATTTACTTTCTATTTGGAAAAAATTGTTTTGTGTAGTTTCGTTTCTTTTGTTTCTGAAATCAGTAATTATTGTTTAAAATGTGATCTGATGTTGTCTGTTTTTGTCCAATTCAACTTTTGGGTTGTTGGATCCAAATTGATCCAACCTTGGTGACTTTTTGGAAAGTTCAGATCCAGGGCTGTGACTCCACACCTACCCATAATTCTCTCCACTACACCTTAGTACCTCAGATCTCATTTGCCTGCTGAAGCATACAGACATATATCTGAGGGTTCCTGATTGCAATAAGAACTTTTTCTTATGTTTTGAAATTTTTTTTCCTTGTCTCTTCTCCTATCCCATTTACTCTAGTATTTCATAATGTTTCGTTTCACTGTATATTATCACTGAAAGTTAGCATAGTCTCTTACTTTGCATTAAAGGTTAGAATCCTTTTTGGCTTTCTTGTCAGTTTAGTGTTAAAGGCTACAAGCCTTTTGGGTTTCTTTTCTATAGCTAATTTTTCTCTAGGTGTTTTTTTCTAATAGTTTTTTCGGAAAAAAAAGTATAACAGTCTATATATCTATTTCTCTATAGATAGATAGCTATACATATATATTTGTAGTATACTGTTCGGTAGATTCAGATAAGTGCTGTTATGGCTGATTAGGTGCAGGGATTTAAAAAGTGCACAAGATTCCCTTGTAGGATCCGCACTCCCAGTGTGTATATTGTTTGGGTGCTGCTCATCTTGATATCGAATAAAAGGCCTGTGCCTTTTTTGGCTGCAGAGCAGTCCAGGCCAGGAAGGAAAAGTTAATTCTCAAAGGCCTTCTACCACTTCAGACAGGGTCTACCCAAACTTCTTCATCCATTGCTTCTTCTCCACAAGAAGGAAGATGTCCCATTTGGCGATATCCTCAAATTGATGAAACATCGGTGGGGTTGGACCACCTATGAACCTTTACCCGATGAGTCTGTATTCCTTGAAGCCTTTTGTTCTGGTTCTTCTGTGTCATGAGTTGTACCCTGACTTATCCCCCTACATTTTGTAGCTCAGTGGGCTTGGAAGGATCCTGATGTGGTGGAACTGATTATAAAAAAGCTGGCTAGGATTTTAGTTGCCCCCAAGGGCAAGAAGCATTGGAGCAAAGGTCCACCTGTAGATGCCATTGTCATAGCTGCAGCCACAAAAAAATGAACTTTCTGAAGAAAGTTCCTCTGTCTATTTCCTTAATAGGGAATCTAAGGCTGTGGACAGGTTCAGGAAACAGACAAAAGCTTTAGTGATGTTTTCCCTCAGAGTGCTTAGCTGTTCAACCCATATGACATATTTCTAGAGGGACTTGAACAAACAACCCACCAAATCTCTCTCTTTAAGACATCCTGTCAGTTCCCTCTGATGGTTCTATGGTTTTTGGACCTAAAGTCAAAGAGATGCTAACCAGGAGTGAGCAGAATAACAAAACATTTTCTGCTGTTGGAATTCATTTTTCTACCCCCTAAAGAGCATTTTCTAGGAATCAGAGGGTTTGCAAGAATATGTGGTTCAGGAAGTCACAGGGTTATAACCCTGCAGCCCTGCAGGCATAGCTCCCTGGGGCAGAGGAGGAGGTAATTCCAGTGGACATTTCCCCAGTGGACTACATAAACAAGGGTGTTCATAGCCCCTTCACCAAGAAGCCCAACCATTGCTCCTAAAACGTCCAACTGCTGCACTCTGGATGCAGTCAGGGAATGCTTATCCCTACACCCACAAGCCTGGAAAAATATCACAGCAGATTCCTGGGTGTTAAGGATAGTTAAGGATAATAAATTGAGGCTACTCCATTCCCTTTTCCTACCCACCAAAGAAAAAGAGAAAGATTCCTGACTTGCCACCCATTTAGTGGGGATTTACAACAGCAGTATCAGAGATTACCAAGCTGCTGGAAAAAAAAAGTGATCCAAGAGGTCCCCCGAGACCAGTTTGAAACTGGAGTGTATTACAGGTTCCTTTTAGTGCCCAAAAAGACAGGGGACCTCAGGCCAGTTTTGGACCCACGTCATCTCAATCATTTTGTAAAACAGACAAATTTCAGGATGGTAACACTTCAGTCCTTGTAAAACAGACACAATTCAGGATGGTAACACTTCAGTCCATGCTTCCTCTTCTGAGGAAGGATGATTAGATGTGCTGTATGGATCTCCAGGATGCCTTTTATCACATAATGATAGCGTCATGATCCAGGAGGTTTCTCCATTTTTGGCTGGGAACCAGTCAGTTTCAATGCAGAGCACTGCCCTTCGGTCTAACCACAGCCCCAGGTTGTTTACAAAAATAATGGCAGTAGTAGTAGTAGCAGCACATTTCCAGCTGCGAAGATCCAAGTTTTCTTATGCTAAGACAATTGGCTTCTCACTGCTCCATCCAGGGACCTACTACTACAACACTGGGACCTTTTGCTCCATCTGCTTCAAAATCTGTGCATAACAGTGAATCACACCAAGAACCAGTTCATTCCAACACAACAGATAGAATTCATTGGATGTCACCTGGACACTTCTCTACAAATAGCCAAGTTACCAGATTATAGGATGCTTTCCTTACATCTAGTTGCCATTAAGGTTATCCAATGTGTTTTTCCTCAAGCAAGATTAGTAGCTACGCGCTCGAGAGACTTGAACCTCAGCACTAAAATAAATAGGACATGCTGGAGGGACAGATTCATAACTCAGAGGCTCCCTTCACTCTGGAATAAAATCCCAGTCCAGGTTAGGCAGAGGCCCTCATTGACTCTCTTAAAGAGGAATCTTGATGAGTGGATGGGAGATCGTAGGTTTACCCCGGGTATCACTTCTGTGTCACTGTTAGACAGAGGCACAGTATACTAACCTCGAAAAAGGGCATAGCAAAATTAATTTAAAATGGGTGGCGAAAGCCAAACACACTCTGGCTAGGCTTATAAATGCCCTAGGGCAGATAGCCTAGTATGAACCTATGAACCTATCTGTTAGGTCTAATGGCTTCAACAATCACTCTCCTGCACACTTGCTGTATTCCACATGAGAGTTCTCCAGTGGACCCTTTCAGTTCAGTGGTCTCCGAATGTTCACCCTCTCCACTCCAGTATTTGTGTCACAGAAATATGCAAGAATCATATCAGTTGGTGGATTACTTTCCCATCAGTAACAGAAGGATGACCTTTTTTCCAGGCACAACTGCTAGCCAGAGTAACCATTGATGTCTTTCTTCTGAGGTTGGGTGGGGAGCATTTCAAGGGGTGAATGGTCCAAGGTTCTTGGCCACATCTAGAAGCCAAACTTCACATCAGTGTCTTTGAGATGAGGGAAGTCCTTAAAGTATTGCAAGTTTTTCTGTCCATCCTTCCCAGGGGTGTTATATCTGTCAAGACAGACAACATGGTTTTAGTCTGTTTCATAGGTTTATAGATAGGTACAAGGTTATTGGCCCCAGGGCCTATATAAGCCTAGCCATAAAGATTCCCTGGCTTTAGCCACCCAAAAATGTATTTACCTGTGCCTCTGTCGAGCAGAGCCATAGAAGTGATGTTCGGGGTAAATTTCCTATTTCCCATCCAGTTGTCCAGATTTTTCTTAAACAGGGCCAATGAGGTGCTCTGTTTGACATGAATGGGCAGATTGTTCCAGAGTATGGGAGGTCTCTGGGCCTGGAACCTATCCCTCCAGCAACTTCTGTTTATTGTGGTGTCAAGATTAAGGTTCCTGGAACACGTGGTCCGCAGGGAGTGGGATTCTTCTAAGTGTAGCATGTTCAACAGCTCTGGGTTTCACATGGCTTTGTATGTTAGGCAGAGATCACTTCTGAGTAGGCGATATGCGATGGAGTAGAGCTGGAGTTTCTTAAGACGGTCTGCATAGGGCATCTGTTTGAGGCTGGTGATTCTCTTTGTGAGGTATTTCTGCGGTCTTTCCAGTTGCTGCAAATGTCTTGTGAGGTACATCCCAAACGGGATGTTGTACTCTATAATAGGTCTAATGAGGGCTGAGTTGAGGGGGACAATGACCTCTTTTTTTCTGGATGAGAAACCTTTTGTGATGAGGTGTGCCACATAGAAGGACTTCCTGACCATTGTGGCTATGTGGTTATCAAAGGAAAGACTACTGTCTACCTGTGTCTCTTGGTCTTGTATCACACTTTCGGTGGTGAGTGGACTACCACCTATATGGTAGTTTGTTGGCACAGGGTTTTTCCCATAGGGGTGACTATGCACTTTTTGGCATTGAGCTTGAGGCTGTGGCTTTGACACCAGGCATCTGTCTCAGCGAGGCCCTTTTGTAGAATGTCCACATCCTTAGGGGATGCAGTAATGGCTCCCAGTTTGCAGTCATTTGCAAACTTTGTTAGCCATAAGCCCTCTGTGTTAGTTGGACTTCAGAGAAGTAGATGCCGAACAGGAGGGGACCCAGGACTGAACCCTGTGGTACTCCACTTCTCACTGGTCTGGAGATGGATTTGGAATTGGCTACTTTCACAGTGTGGATTTTGTTGGTGAGCCAGTTGACCACCCACCAAGTGACATAGGGGTTTATGCACAATTTTGTGAGTTTATCAATAATACCCCAGTGGAGGATGGTGTCGAAGACCTTGGCGAGTTCTAGATAGGCTGTGTGAACTGCCTTACCCTCGTCCATGGCTTTGGTGACTGCTTCAAAGAAGTCATTCAGGTTTAGGGGACATGATCTACCTTTCACAAACCCATACTGGGTGGGGTCCAGAGTTTGCAGGTTACCTATGTCTTTGTTTATAAGTTCCATGATGATACGTTCAATGGCCTTACAGATCAGATTAGTCAGGCTGATGGGTTGGTAGTTCCCAGAGTCCGTGGTGGATCCCCCTTTGTGGAGTGGGATCACCGTATCTGTGTGCCATTCATTAGGCACAAAGCCTGTAGTGAGGCTATGATTGAAGATGGTACTTAGGTGGGGTGCCAGTTCATTTTGTAGTTTGTGCAGAACACAGCCTGGGACATTGTCAGGTCCCATGGATGCTGTATTTTTAGCTTTGACGAGTGCGTTTTTCACCTTTGTGGCCGTGATTACAGGGACTTGGCATTCATCTGGTATAGAGGATGGGCCCTTTTGAGGGTGAGAGGGGGGGTGAAATTTGCACTGAACCTATCTGCCAGGATGTTGGCGATATCAGCTGGTTCTGTATGTTTAGTGCCATTGTGCTGTAGCTCTGAGCAGATCTGAGTACTGCCATTAAGATTCTTGACATAGCTATAGAATGCCTTGTGGTTGTCTTTAGAATCAGTGGCATTTTGTTTTCGTAACTAGCTTTGGAGGATTTTATGAGGGATCTCAGCTTCTTACTAAGGCTGACAAGGGAGTTTTTCCAATCTTGTGATTTTCATCTTTTTTGCAACAGTTTCTTCCTTCTGTTGTAGAGCTTGTTAATGGCAGGGGACCACCAGATTGGCTTCTTTTTTTTTGGAGGATAGCGTCTTGGTTCTATTTGGGATAGCATGGTCCATGCACTCGTGTATGTGTTAATACAGTGCATTGATGCAGGATTCAGCAGTCATACTATTACTGTCTGTCTTCATGGGTGTGGTGAAGTTAGCCACTTCTGTCTTCAGAAGCATGAAGTTGGTTTTGGAGAAGTTTTTTACAGTGGTTTCCTTAATAGGGGGTGGATGCAGGATGTGGATGTCTAGGGTGATTAGCTTGTGGTCGCATCTGACCAACAAGGGGCTGACCTTTGGTGTGGAGCACCGATCACTCATGTTGGTAATGACCAAGTCTAGGATATTGCTGCCCCTGGTGTGGGTCTGGATCAGTTGATCCAAGGCGTTGGAATTTGTGAATTCCAAAAAAACGCTGTGTCAGTGTGTTGGTACATTAGTAGTTTTCCCAGTTAATGGTGGGGTAGTTGAAGTCTCCAAGTATGTGGGTGTTGGGTTGTACCTTAATATTTTCCAGTATGTTAAGAAAGGTGGAGTGGGAGTCTTGGGGTATGGTGGGGGATCTGTAGCAAGCTACAATTTGGATTGCAGTCTTGCCCAGTGTTAGTTGCACCTGGACAGTTTCGGATGCATTATGTTGGGCAATTAACTTGGAGGTGTGGATATCCTTGGTGAATATGGACACACCTCTGCCTCTGGTGTTTTGGTCCAGGTTAGATGGCCAAAAGGTGTGGTATGAATTGTAGCCTGGTATTGCAGGGATGCTGTCTGGAGCCTTGAACCAGGTCTCTGTCACCGCACAGATGTTGATGTTCTCCATTGAGGTGTAAACTTTTAACACTGAGTAGCATTACCCTCAGATTTTGTTTGCTTGCACCAGTTATGGTGGTATTTTTGTCATTTGAACCTTGCCTAAAAAAGGCACTATAGGAATGGCAAGAGCCTTAGCCAGTATCTGGAAACTCAGGGGTGACATGTGCAGGCCATCTCTGGCAAAGCATCTTGGCCTGTCGATCATGTCACCCCAGGCCGACAGATACTGGATCCCCTTAGAATGACACCTGAAGTTTAGCCAATTGTTGAAGTCAATCATTTTGTCCTTGTACTGAGGTATCATTCTGGGTGAAGGCAGGATGCTAATCAACAAACAGGGAGAAACCTGATCTTACCCTCTTTGCTGAAAGGTCATAAGAGTGTGAAAATGGTTAATGTCTTCACATTGTTTTCTGCTACCAGTGCATATCCAGGGGATGTTCATTGTTCTGGATGAGTATGTCAATTCTTATGCCTCACGAATGGTCTCTCAACCAAACAGCGATAACTCAGATCTTCAGCTGCTGGAGCCAACCTTGCTGTGATCTTTTTGAATCCTACCTGACCAACTGCAGCAGTTACTTTTCCCTTATCTGATCCCGCCACAGGGACAGTCAATGAGGAATGCTGTAGTCCACAGTTGGCCCCAGGACTCCTCTGTGCTTTTCCCCCAATACCTGGGATTACTAAAATTATTCAGAAAGCCAGAAAGTGCAAGACTAGAGTGATCCTCATTGCCCCCTTTTGGCCTCAGGAAGTTTTTTTCTCCTTTCTGTGGCCTCATCTAATACATCCCCCCTGGATATTGGATTACTATTCATATTTTATTTATTTTTATTTTACATTTGTTTACCGGGCTAGTCCAACTGGATACATTTCCATTTTCAGCAGAGGCCCGGGGAGAAAAGCTCCACGTTGAAGTTAATACAAACAAAGTCTTTTACATAAAGAAAGTAATTAGTTAGTAAAATACATCAGAAATAAGGTTTATTCTAAATTCTAGTAATTAAAAAATATAAATAAGTAAGCACATTAACTCAAATTTCTTTACAGTACAAGATTGGAGAGATTATACTTTAGTAAAAACATTCAAGAAGAGTTTATTTAAAAAGTAAGTGTCATATCTTCTAAGTCACCCATCTGGAATGTCTCTTCCTGACCAGAAGTCCATGAAACAAGCTGCTTGGCTCCTCCAATTCTAACTGTAGCCAGAATTTGCCAGGCTTTTTCCTTCAGTGGTCCACAGTATCGCAGCTTCTCATAAACAATATACAAAAAAAAAATTATGAGAGTAAATGGAAAAGGTTTTCCATTTGGGCCTTATCAAAAGGTTTGGACCATTTCTCAGCACCTCTCACTTATGTTTTAGCATTTTTGTAAGAACTATTTCACAGTTGTTCTAGTTTTTTCTACTGTTAAGGTACAAACGGATGCTATTTACAATTTTCACATACTTGTGTGAGTTACTATCCTATGGCTTGCCTTACTCCTGTATCAAGGTTTGTCAACCATTTCATCATGTCTGCTCATGTCTTTAAGTGCATTCTCATGCAAAAATGTTTTTGAAAGGGATGCTACATAAGAAGCCTCACAGAAAACTACTGACTTCTTGGTATCTTAGTGTTGTGTTAGAGAAGCCCACACTTGTTCCATTTAAACCAGCTCATCTGGCTAACTTAAGATTCTTAACATGGAAAACAGTTTTACTGATTGCTCTTGACCTCTTCAAGAAGAGTATCTGAGTTGTAAGCTCTTATCATGGGTCAGCCTTGAGAGCTAATACTTCTTTTATGCATAAAGTGGTACACAAGTTTTCTTTAAGTCAAACTATCCATCTCCCTCTTTTCTTTTTGGAGCCTAAAAATGAGGTAGAAAGGATACTTCATACCTTGAATGCCCACAGACAACAGAGGGGGTCTATATTAGTTCCACGAAAGACGCATTCATCAAATATGTCTTCAGCGAACAAAAGTTGCTGAAATTCACTTTAGCAAACTGCTGAATTTTTCCCACGGTTCTCAAACACTTGGCCATCACCTCAACTTTGCCCTTTTCCCCACTGTATTGTGATCTCGGAGTTTGAATATAAAACCAGGAATCCACAATACAGCAACAAGAAAATTCCAGTTCCACAGGTAGCAAAAAAAACAGCAGGAATCAAAAAAAGATGATAAAACACAGTAGTTTAATTCAAATAGGATAATAGTATTGTGGAATTAATATAGAACCCACAGAGGTGCTATCTTGACAGAACAAAATGTTTTAATACTTAGGATTATTTGTTTATTTCTTGTGAAGGTAAGAAGGGACAACCTCTGTCAAAGCAGACTATTTCCAAATGGTTATCGCAGGCTATTGCCTTTTGTTATTCCCACCACAGCAAAACTATTCCAAACAGAGTCAAGGTGTACTCCACCAGGGCCTTGGTTTCATGTATGGCTTTTTGGATATGGTTTAACTCTCAAAGTATTCAAGAAGCAGTCATATGGGCCTAATTGCATGCTTTTACAAAACACTATAAACTGGATTCCTTTTCCAGGTATAGGACAATCTCTGCTAGAGCCATTCTCTGACCCTTCCCCTTCCCTACTACCTTTCAGTCATTCTAAGCTATGGTAAGAAACCCATATAGTTTAGACTACTGCAGCAGTGATCAATATGAAGAACACAGTAAAGTTGCTTATGTAAACTTGCCATAACAGTAGATGTTCAAATGATCACTGCTGCAGTACCTGCTCCTGCCCTCCATCCCCCTTGTTTTGGGGTGAGTTTTTTATGCCAGGGTGTGGTCATGTATTTTTTTTCTTTTCGTAACATTGTCTGTCGGGGCTTAACCTTCCTCTGCCAGTTGGCATGAAAGCTCTGAAGGATTTGGCGCTCAAACCTGTCTTTTAGATAGCTCAGCTCAAACTGACTAACACTTTAGGCACATGGATTAACACTTTTATTAAATTATCACTTGTGACATAGGCAAATTTACATTTATACAAAAGTAATCAAACTGTATTAACAAATTAACATTATACTTCACATATATTGCTATATATCATATAACCCAAGAAATATTACCTAAATTATTCTGTTTCTGCCCCCCCCCCCCTTTTCCATTTATATCTTATACGGGATATAACCCATATAGCTTAGGCTACTGTGGCAGTGATCACTCGAACATTTACTGTTATGGTAAGTTTAATTACACAACTCTACTGTCTGATTCCTATGGTGCTGGCTCCGCCCTTGGGCATGCAGCATTCTGCACCTCAATTTCTTCACACATCCATGAGATGGAGCAGTGAGTTTGGCTTTAAAAGGTCTGCTTTCACACAGATGAAGTCCTCTGAGGACTTGAAATCACTACCTTCTGATGTGCCAAGACAGGGGATGTGTAAAAGGAGGCATGGTGGCTTCCTTTGAGTCATTCACTTCGGACCTGGACTCAGATGATGGAGAGGGCTCCCCCCATTTCCCTTCAGAAGACATCACCTACATCCTGAGTGGTTCCCCCAGCAGACCATCTAATTAACCTGGCTGCCAGGAGATCATGGAAGTTGCCTGAAAACTGTGAATCCATTCCTTAGAATTTGGATAAAATTCTGAACCCCCCCAAAGGACAGACATTTTTGGGTGAAAGATTCTCATTGTTGATTCCATTATTATGGCAAAAGCAAGTAAGAAAGAGTTTGAAGGAGGATACAGCTACTGTCCATTTGCCAGCAGGAAGTTACAGGCTATGGACAGATTAGGGAAGTGGGAGTAATCTTCAGGAATGTTTGTTGTCAGGGTCTTGAACTCCACCAACCCATATGAAGCATTTTCAGAGAGACCTAGTGCAGCAAGCACTGTCATCTCTGAAAAGAACTCCTACCCAGGAATAAAGGAAATGGAGACTGTCTTGAGTACTGTGTTAGGTATGTCAAACCTATTCATGCAACTGATGCATAATACATGTGATGGAGCAGCTCATGGATTGGGAACAGGCATTACAATGAGGCATCTTGCCTGACTTCACCTGTGTCTTTGTGGACATCTTCAAGGCATCCTTCAGTAATGTACCATATTACAGGTCCTTCTTGTTTGGTCTCTGAGTTAAGGAGTAAATGCAGAAGTATGAGCAGGATGTTAAGATGCTTTTTGCTGTCAGAGTCAAATTTGAGAACTCCCAGTGATCATACAATAGGAACACAAAAGGGTCTAAATCTTTATGACTCTGAAAGTTCAAGCAACAGCTGTTTGACTCCACTTCAGATGGGGGTGACCAAAGCTGAGGTGGCCCCTTAAATGAACATAGACCCGGAGATATAGGGGAGTCACAAAATCATGGATATCATGGGGCATTCTCTGACCGGCAAATGACTCATCCCCAACTCCTCCTCTACTGAAGCATTCGAGAGTCATTTAGCTCTCTTTTTACTGGTGTAGGCAGCCAATCATGCAAGATGCCTGGGTATAAGGGATAATATCCAGAGGCTATTCAGTTTCCCAACTCAAATGACTTTGCCAGTTACAGACGTACCACCTCATCAGCGAAATGCATCTGGAAAGGAAATTCTATCCTTACTTCCCTTCCCTGCTTATGCTGACAAAGGCGAATGCACTCTCCTTACTCCTAATCTTCATAGACCATTATGATTTTATCTACACTACACCAAGTCATAAAGAAAAGATTCTCAACTGTTTGTTCTCTTTGTTAACAGCAGGTTGGGTTCCAAAGTTTCTAAGGTTGGTCTGTCCAGATAGCTTTCTGACTGTATCTCTTATGTATATTCTAACCATAATCAACTTTTAAATCACTCAACCCTGTAAGGCATTTTTTGTATTCTTCCAGTTCACACCCATACCTTTTTATGGTTCCCAGAACTTTTTTGGGTCTGGCTTCTTTAACTAATGAATTACCAACTAATAATAGGCTATATTAGGAAAGGCAATGAATTATTAATAAAATAAGATTATTAGTCTAGGATGCACTACAGTGGAGAAACAAACATTTACCACTTATTTATATCTTCTTAACTGGGAAACCTTCATTTTATTGAGTTGTATGGTGTGAAACACCAATGTGGGAGACGGAACAATTCATTATCAATGCTGGTTTATAATACACTATAATGGAAATATTGCTAGTTGCTTGTGAGTAATTATGAAATTAAACAATATTAACATATGTACTTCATAACTTCAAAAACCATGTGACTTCAAAACTATTGCATGACATCAAATGAAACCTTAGATGATGTTGAAGAAAACTGTCAATATTTGCACTGTAAGTTGCACATCTTCAGAGATACTCATTATGTATGTTATTTATTATACAATTAATCATATGTTTTCAAATTTCTGTAAATATCTCAGTAAACATGCACTTATAGAGAAATTTTTGTTATATGAAAATGTGTGTCTGGTTAACAAAAATGTTCTAACAATATATGATTAGGTTGTGTAGCTTTTTATATATGAAAAATTGTGAAAGTTTAGAAACATATAATTTGGGGATTGTATGCATCATAACATTTAGGGAATAAGCTATGTATTCAGTGACTGTGTCTGTAAAGTATGTTTTTTTCTGATAATATTGCTTTTGTATACTTGTAATAGCTTTTATTGTTCACACAATATTTATATTTTTATGTTTTGCCTTTTAAGTCTTTTTTTTGTAAAATGCTCTAGAATGCAAGATTTGTATAGGCTGCTAGAGGTGTGACATTCCACACCACATAGGTATTAATGAGTTAAGATACTGACCAAAAACACATTCTGCAGCATCACTAACTACATCTACAACATCATCATCAACTCCGTTTTACCCATTTTCTACATGATCAGGGTGTCATGTCAACTGTTGCCATCTCTCTGTATTCAATGCTACTCTTCTGCCTTCTTTGACACTCACCTGAATGTGATGATGTGATGTAGTGACAGCTTTGCCAAAGGGAGTAGGGCAGTGCATGTGTAACATATGCCAGCATAGCTAGCTGGAATTTTGGAAAGAAATATATGTCATTGGAATATAAAACTGATTTGTACAGATAATTGTGTTAAAATAGATTTATAAAGCTGATTGTGTTAACAATGTATCAATAGTGGGTCCTGTTGGACAGAAAAGAAACATACCTGTATGTCAGACTGTATTGTAGTAACTGATGAAATGTATATATTTTAACAGAGAATGCTGGAAGGGAAGAGGGTTAAGCTCAGCCCAGCTAACCTTAAGAAAACTAGCCTGAAATTAAATGACTTGGTTTACGCCATAAAGATTTTATCTCACAGGTCTGAATGCAGCGAGAGATGGCATGTCTGTGAAAAGCCTGGGTTGAGATCCTGTACTGTTGTCCTTAGTGGTAAATTAATTGCTACACTGGGGTACCAGAGAATGGCTTATTAGTTTCTGCAAGAAGGGTGGAAGTTTTGGAATTATTTTACAGTTTCCAGATGCTGTAATAAACCTTAGATAAGTTATGTGTGTGTATTGTGACACATTAGTGCCAGATCCTGGCTCAGTGTTTTGTGAGAAGGTAGTGTGGGAACCACCAAGTCAGGTGACCAGATGTGATGCCGTTCTGTAGCCAGCACTGAAATTGTGTTTGAATACTAGTGAGAGATGTGAGAAGTGCACTCTGTTTTTGGACCTGACAAGATGTTCATCTTGTCTTGCTTTAGTAAGTAGCTAGGGAACAGTAATTATTTCAGTTAGTTAGAAAAATATACTGAGATTAGCTAATTGTTGTTTTTTTTCTGTATCTGTCTGAGTCTGTCCATTGGTGTTGTTTTTATATTTCCTGTGATTGAAACTCTGGTATTTATTGAAAATAGATATTCAGTATTTTCATTTTTTATTATTAAATATACATAAACCTTTCACTGTGGCTGGTCTTACAGAAAATATTTAACCTTTGAGAGTACTTCCATTTATTTGATGGCAATGTGGCTCTATATTCTTGAAAGTCTTGCTGCTTGATTAAACACTACAATTGGTGCAAGTCTCAGTTTTAATAAGTGTAATCAGGTACCTTGGTAGGAGCCTTAGAGTAGCTGGCTTCAAGTTTTCTGGTGGCAGTATATGTACCTTATAGTTTGGGTGGAAGTGGCAGAACAGGTAGGCTGTGCCAGCCTTTCCCAGATAGGTAGGTATGTGTGTGTGTGTGTGTGTGTGTGTGTGTGTGTGTGTGTGTGTGTGTGTGTGTGTATAAAAATCAAATCTCAAAGGGAGTGTATGTGACAGCTACTTTGAACAGGGACACTGAGAGCACTGATTTCACAGATAGGGGTGGTGGGGGATTTGGCTTGGAACACCTGACTAAGGACTCAGCTCTATCGTGGTCAGTGTGGAGCCTTATTTGGGGCTTGGAGAGAAAGCCCAGCTCCAGGACTGGAGTGTGTATTCTCTGTGTGCTCTTAAGGGAAATTGTACTTGGTGCAGAGAGCTGCATCTGAAAGTACTGTGTATGTATGTTTTTCTCACAGTGAACATTCCTCACTGGTGTCAGTAGTGAGGACTGAAGCTCCTTGATCACAGCCCAGAGGAGGGATGTTACCTATTGGTGAGCAGCAGTGTGGATATTAGTTGAACTTCTGTAGCCTGTAAACAGTTGTCATTAAAATTATGTGACCTCTCAGCAGCCACAAGGTAAAATTCCGAGTTTAATTTTTCACAGCAGTTTTATTTTTTTTTTAGTTTAGTTTAGTCAGGGAAAGCAGGCAAAGATGTCAGCAGAGGATTATAGCAAGCTGACAGTGAACCAGTTGGCTAAGGTGTGCAAATCCAAAGGACTGGTACATGCCAACCTGACTAAAGAAGAAATAATTTCAACCTTACTCACAGCTGCAGCACAGACTAGAAACCAGGAAGACAACCAGTCTGGTGACAGGGATGTACAGCCCTCAGAAACAGGACAGTTCACCTTTTCCCCAGAGGACTTAAAAAACCCATCTAGAGTTAGAGACTTGAACTGGGGTCAAAACGTATGAAATTAGAATTGGCAGAGACTGAGGTGTTTAGAGGCCGAAGAAAATGAAAAACAGTGTCAGGATGAAAGGGACATGCTGACTTACAAGAACATGGAGGTAATGGGGAAGGGAATAACTAAACCCCAGAAGCAACAAAGGTCAATACATTTCTTCCATAGTGTACATAAGGTGACAACTGTGATATTTTTATTCATATATTTGAAAGTGTACGTAAACAGTAGGATGCTGACCAAAGGCTCCGGGTACAGTTCCTGACCCCCTTAGTCCATGGTAAAGCTGTAACTGCTGTTTCTAAATTGTCTGATAGTGATTGCTTAAATTATGACAAGGTTAAACAATGTTTATTGGAATGTTTTAAGTTAACACGTGAAGCTTACAGAAAAATAATTGTGAGCATAGACGTAGGGTACATGAAAGTGTATGTGATTATATTGCTGAGCTAAGCACTTATTTTCATAGGTGGGTGAATGGTTGTCAGGTCACCACTTTTGAAGGGCTGGTAGACCTTCTGGTAAGGGAACAAGCCCTTAGCACTTTGCCTGAGGACATGAGAATCTGCTTGGCAGACTGGAAGTGTAACTCTGCACATGAGCTGGGGAGAAAAGGGGATCTCTACTTGGCAAGCAGGGCACCACTGAACAAGAAGGGGATACCCAGTGCTGCAGATGGATATAATGGAATCCAGTGTGGGTAGCCTAAACCACCCCAACCGAGTCCACCAGTAAAAGGGGAAGCCACAAGTTCAGGTACACAGCCAGGATCAGGGTTTAGATTCTTGAGATAGTGTTATCACATAATGTATTTATATTTGATGGAGAACCATACTTGCAACAACTGGGGTAGCGATGGGTACCCCAGTTGCTAACACATACGCAAACCTGGTTTTGTATGAATGGGAGAAGGAGGTAATACTAAGTAAAGATTTTCAATTAAATGAGAAAATACTTCTCTATAAAAGGTTTGTGGATGATTGTTTCTTGTTGTGGGGTGGCTCACAGTTAGAGCTAAATGAATATTTACAATATTTAAATACATCAACACATTTTCTGAAATTTAAAATGGAGACATCAAATACTAGTATAAATTATTTGGATGTGTGTTTATTTAAAAATGAAGGTATACTAGAATCTACAGTACATAGGAAAGAAGTAGATGCCTCAAGGTACATTAACAGAAATAGTATGCATACCTCCCACACATTTAAGGGAATTATTAAGGCGCAATTTATAAGAATAAGTAAATTGAATACGGTAGAGAGTTACTTTAGAGAACAGGTAAATAGTATGAAGCAGGAATTTTGTAATAATGGATACTCTGAATGAATTATAAGTATGGTACATGAAGAGGTGTTAAAAGAAAGGGCTGATAGATATAGGCCAATACTAAGAGGGGGACTTATAAAAAATCAGGACAATATAAACAAGGGTAATAATGTGGTTAGGTACCTCACTACTTTTAATTTGAATACTTATAGTGTTTGTAAAATAATAGAAAGACATTGGCCTATATTGATGGCTATGCCAGAAATAGTTAGAATAGTGGGAGAAAGGCTAAGATATGCATACAGGAATTCACAAACATTAAAACAAACATTATGCTATAAAGACTTTAAATTAAATACAGTTAAATTAGAGACAACAGTAGGAACAAGAAAATGCTATAATTGCTCTTGTTGTAATGACTTATATGAAGGTACAGATTATTTTAAACATCCCACTACGGGAGAAGTGTTTACGATGAAAGCACTGACTAACTGCAATATGTTACAAGTGGTATATTTGGCAACCTGCACATTATGCTCATCGTTCTATCTTGGTAAGACAACTAGGAAGCTTAAAGAAAGGATTATAGAACATAAATCTGATATAAGAAGAAGTGTTGCAACAAATGCACTAAGTAAACATGTTCAAGATAAGGGAGAGCAGCACATTTTTAAATTTAGAATATTGGATATAGTGCAAACAGGTCTGAGAAAAGGAGATATGAATAATTTTCTAGAACTTAAAGAGTTTGAATGGATAGTTAGATTACAGGCAGACTGTTTTCCTGGTTTGAATAATGCCATTAGTTTAAAGCCAGTTTTGATTAAAAGACGTAGAGAGAAGTTGTGAATTGTTATGGAATATAAATACAATACTTATTTGTTCTGCTGTAAAAGTGAGCTGATAATAGAAATGTTTATAAGTGAATATTTCATTTTTGTATTTTTAAATGTGTTTTAAAGGTTTTTTATGTATGTCTTTTTAAGAATTGATTGCTGAATGAGTATAGGGGTGGGCTGAAGCATGTGATTTGATTTTAATCTCCTATTTAAATGCAGAATGTGCTCATTTTATTTGTACTGATGAAGGGTGTGAGACCCGAAAGCTTTATAATAAACTTTTTGGTGTGTTATAATCAGTAGGTTGGAGTAGGCTAGATCCTCGGCCTACTTATCACTGGGAAATACCCATGCCCATTTGGTGACATTAGTCAACACAATAGAATCACCTAGAGCCATATTTTACACCCTTAAGCGGATAGCCCTGCCATGGCATGCAGTCTATGATCCATGTTCTCCTTTCAGGAGGATACTGTGCACCACAGTAAATGCCTAAAGTAGTTGGTTTCTACAACTCTTCCTCCTATAGGGCACCATGTAGAGTCAGTGGTGCTGCCCACAGCTCCATTCATTTTGGAGAGTTTGAGATGGAAACACTCAGCATGTTTTTTTTCTAAGGAGGAAGGAACCCCAGAGAGACACAGGGAGAACATGCAAACTTCAAACAGGCCTTGCCCAGATGTCAGGATCGAACCTTATGCATGAGAGGTGAAGACCTTAACCATTATGCCAACTGGTCTCTTTATCTACCTCTATAACCTTCTTCAGAAATTCTTCTATCAATGATACAGTGTATATAAAAAGAGCACACACTCCAGTTAAAATGCCATGTTTTTGTGATATAAAAAAATGAGATCACAGTAAATCATTTCAAAACTTTTTCCACCTTTAATTTGACCTATAACCTGTACAATTCAGTTGAAAAACAAACAATTCTGTTAAGGGGGAAAAATATAAAAAAAATAAAAAACGTACGATAAGCTGGTTGCGTAAGTGTGCACAGCCTTAAACTAATACTTTGTTGAAGCACGTTTTGATTTAATTACAACATTCAGTCTTTTTGTGTAGGAGTCTATCAGCATGGCACATCTTGACTTGGCAATATTTGCCCACTCTTCCTTGCAAAAGTGCTCCAAATCTGATAGATTGTGAGGGGATCTCTTGTGCACAGCCATCTTCAGGTCACCCCACAGATTTTCTGTTGGATTTAGGCCTGGGCTCTGGCTGGGCCATTGCAAAACTTTAATTTTTTTCTGGTGAAGCCATTCTTTTTTGTATGTATGCTTGGGGTCATTGTCATGTTTAAAGGTGAAATTCCTCTTCATCTTCAGCTTTCTAGCAAGTGCATGAAGGCTTTGAGCCAGAAGTGACTGGTATTTGGAATGGTTCATAATTCCCTCAACCTTGATTAAAGCCCCAGTTCCAGCTGAAGAAAAGCAACCCCAAAGCATGATACTGCCACCACCATGCTTCACCATGGGGTTGGTGTTCTTTTGGTGATGCAAAATATTGTTTTTGCGCCAAACATACCTTTTGGAATTATGGCCAAAAAGCCTTCACCACATCAGACCATAACACATTTTCCCACATGCTTTTGGGAGACTTTATGTATTGCTTTGCAAATTTTAGCAGGGCATGGATGTTCTTCTGTGTAAGACAAGGCTTCCGTCTTGCAACCCTACCCCATAGTCCAGACATATGGAGAATATGGGAGATTGTTGTTACATGTAGTACACAACCAGTACTTGCCAGAAATTCCTGCAGCTCCTTCAGTGTTGCTGTAGGTCTCTTTGCAGCCTCCCTGACCATTTTTGTCTTGTCTTTTCATCAATTTTGGAGGGATGTCCAGTTCTTTGCAATGTCACTGTTGTCCCACATTTTCTCCACTTTTTGATGACTGTCTTCACTCTGTTCCATGGTATATCCAATGCTGTGGAAATTTTTTTGTACCCTTCTCCTGACTGATGCCATTCAACAATGAGATCCCTTTGATGCTTTGTAAGCTCTCTGAGAACCATGACTTTTGCTGTAGCAGGCAACTGAGTAAATGTCAAGAAAATCCTACTAGGACAACTGAACTTTATTTGGGGTTAATGAGAGCCTGTTTAATTGATGGCAGGTGTGTACCCAAGAAGACTGAATGCTGTAATTAAATCAAAAGGTGCTTCAACAAAGTATTAATTTAAGGGTGTGCACACCTATGCAACCAGCGTATTGTAAGTTTTTTATTTTTTATATTTCTCCCCTAACATATTTGTTTGTTTTTCAGCTGAATTGTACAGGTTATAGGTCACATTAAAGGTGGGAAAATTTTAAAATGATTTATTGTGGTCTCATTTTTTGTATCACAAAAACCTGGCATTTTAACAGGGGTGTGT
This sequence comes from Protopterus annectens, assembly GCF_019279795.1. Classification (NCBI taxonomy): domain Eukaryota; kingdom Metazoa; phylum Chordata; order Ceratodontiformes; family Protopteridae; genus Protopterus; species Protopterus annectens. The sequence continues at coordinate 42,487,158 of NC_056733.1, forward strand.
ACACTTTTTATATCCACTGTATATGTGCTGAGGCAACTTAGTCTGTGGTGCATACTTTTTCCAAACGTTATCAAATGCATCTTATTTTAAAATCAAGGGCTGCCTTTGTAGCCTATGTCCTCAAAGGTCTCCAGTCTTGATTCCAGTCAAGTGCTTCATTAACTGGGCTTTTTAACCCATCAGCTGGATTGGATAGACACTATGAACAGGATGTAGAAGTTATGTACTTAACCATAATGCTATATCCTTTCATTCTTGTTCATACAGTATGACAAATCTCCCTCCTTCCAATCATCTCAATAAAGGATCAGAAGGTTGGATGTTCTTTCAAAGAGAAAGTAACAGACTAGCTTTACTTTAGCAGCAAACTGGATCTGAGGGAGCTTGACACATAAGGGCATTATGACAGGCAAATATTTAGAGGAGCCCAAGGCTGGAGCACTAGTTTTTCCGTCTCACATCAAGCAACTGGCTCCCAGACTCAGTCGTATTGTAAGTACAAGGATGGAAGATCTAGCATGATGGCAAGTACATAACTTCCATGTATTCATCAGTTTACCCTCAATGTGAAGAATCAAGTGCATGTTGTATGGGAACTTTGTCTTTTCAAAAATAATGCCTCTTTTAAGCTGTCAGCTTTAAAGAGATTTAATACTTAATTTTTTTATGTGATTGTTTTTTTAGGTTTATTTTTGCTGATACTGTTTGAAATATCTTTGGAAAATTGTTGTTTGAAATATCTTTGGAAAGTATAACTAATAAAACAATAATCTCTCTGTTTCCCATTTGTTGTCTAAATTTGAGAACTCAACAAACTTGAGTGCATCTGTATTGGAAGCATAATTTAAATTAAGCTGTCTTTTTAATTCTTTGTAAATCTGTTTAGACAGTAATGCTGAGAGAAGTGATTCTGATGCTGTTTCTAGCCCAGCTAATCTCTCTCTGCCTTTGATTTCCATGTTTGCATACGTATTGTCTCATTGTAGTCTTCATCCTTCAGCCATGACCCTTCCTCAAGTCCAACGTCAGCTAAAGATTCCAGCAGTAACCAAACTTTAAAGACTTGAAGATTTTCACTTCCATTTACTTTTCAGTTGGTTAAAGTTTTGGGGCTTTCTTGTGCATTTTTGGCAGAATTTTGCAACTTTTTTCAATTAAAGAAGTAAAGATGTTTTATAAGTTGACAGACTTATTTCCTTAATGTAGTTATTCTTTTTCTGCCTTTCCCCTTCTTTACAGCACTGAGGCTGTGCAAAACGCAGTGTTTTAAAAACTGTATTTGATTTATGTGCTCGTTAGACTGACATTTGGAATGGCATGTGGTGTGGGAAAGGTTTGCCATTTGGTGTACAGCAGGCTGCAGGGAAGATTGACAGTCTGCAGAAAGTTAGGCTAAAGTTGCCTTTGTGATGGCCTGGATATTAGCTGCTGTGGCTATTCCTCTTATTTTAATGGCTTAGAAAGATTTAATTGTATGTCTCAAGAATTTAAACATGAAATTGCCTCTTTTTCCGGATAGGGACTAAACAGATTTTAGCTTTGTTGAGTTGTTGTTGTGCCTTTCGGCTTTTCCCAGTTAGGGGTCGCCACAGCGGAACTCCGGTCCGCAATTTCTTCAAATAAACATGGCTAAAGTTTCTGTTGTTATGCTAAGTAATCATAACCTTATTGGATTAGGACTATTAAAGGTTTAAATATTCCTTTGGTTATGACAAATTATCAGTGTCACAGTTAAGTTCAGTTCATTTTTATGAACAAGACTAGTATAGAATCGTTTGATGCAAAACTGTTAAAATAAAATTAAACTTTTAACCTGTTTCCACGTTTGTATAAATATTTGCATCACTGTGTAACAAATAAGGTCAGTTCCATTCAGCAGAGTCACCAGTCATAAGGGCAAATATGACATATAGGCAAAAACCTGCTAGTCATAAACTACTGTCTTGTGAAATATTTAAAAAAAATTAGGATGGTTACCAGTCTGATGCATTTCACTTACTTCCTGACTTATTAAGAAATGTTTGAATTCCTTTGAAAAGTCTAAGTAAGTTTTTAAACACAAGTATTAGAAAGGTCATAAAAAGATTGAGCCAGAAAAAGGCAACAAAGAGGAGGGGAAAAATAAGAAAGCTAAGAAGGCAACTTCAGATTTTGTCAAAAATGTAAGTCCTTCACAAGCTCAGAAGAGTAGAGTGCTTCCATTTCTATGGCTCAGAAAGATGGGAATCAAAAGTCAGTCACTATAGTTCTTGAATAATAGCTTCTGACCCTGTTGCTATATACATTAAAACTAAAAGTGCACCTTTCCTTGGTATCTGTGTCAGAGCTATTTGGATAGTTTTAGAAGTAAAGGTGATGACAGACTTGTACTGCATTTTGGTGGATAAGCCAAAAGCTGACAGATCAAAAGAGGATGTGCCCATTGTGTAGCCATCTACCAGCACTGCTGTAATTTCTACTTCTTTTTTTTAACTATAATCTCTTTGCGGAGGAGTATTTTAATATTGTGTAAAAAAGTCAGTTGACAGTAGAGCCTGCACTATTCATCCCTTTTAACCAAGTATATCTGCAGTTAAATTAAAAGATGTGAAACTTAACTATTGCCAACCAAGATTCAAGATGATAAAACATGAAGACTTTCCCTTTGTCTTCCAGTGAAGGAGAGGATGTTTATGTGGCACAGACTATGACACTGCATTTTGTAGACAGTGTATGATACATATATTCCCAGTATTATGGGTCCTCTATCCCTCCAGATGCCTTTTAAATGATTTTTATTCTTCTATAAGCTTCCCACCTGTTGACCATTGTTCTGTCTCCTGTGAGTTGCACCAATTCATTCTGTATCATAAAGAAACTGACCACTGACTTGGGCAAAAACCGTCCAAAGCAGCTAGTATCCAGACCATCACAAAGGCAGCTTTATCCTAACTTTCTGCAGACTGTCAACCTTCCCTGCAGACTGTTGTACGCCAAATGGCTCACCTTTCTCACATCACATGCCATCCCAACTGTCAGTCTCAGAGCACAGAAATCAAGTATCATCATCAGATTTCCACCCAAGCTTAACGCCCACTTAATGGCTTACCATTTCTTTGCTGCTACCACTCACCCATTCTGTCCATGCGACTACAAAGATGCCATCTTTTAATGTGACTAATTAGATATTTTCTCTTAAACCCTACTTCCTTTTTTGATGGTTAATGTGATTGCTTGCACACGGCACAAAGACCTCCAACACTCCTGCCTGAACAAGTATATTCCAACACACCCATAGAAAGAGCTCTTCTCACTGGCATGATAGCACTGTCCCCATGTTTTTGATTCACAACTGCATTTACTTTGCTTACAAGCTTCTGTTTACAAATGGCAAGCACCCAGTCAGACCACCACTGTTCCTTCCCCCAACCCCGGATAGGGGAGTCAGCAGTTACACTGTCTTCCACCCACCCCCACCTGGTTCTTCTAGTTCTACTCAAACATTAGTGATCTAGGTTGTAGTCAGAGTGTTATCCCTCTGTGCCACAGAGGCAGACCAGATGCCTGTTTAATGTCTGAGGACTAGAAATGTAGTCCTTGGAAGAGCAAAATTTAAGATTAAGGGATAATATACGTGTGATAATTTTGGGATTGCATTATCTTGGAGCATTCCACTGCTCTGAGGTACAATGAACATGGAAGGTAGTTGCAGAGAGTAAAGTGGTGAAGCTGCTTTGAAGGTATAAAAAGTGTAACAGTGAGATCATATGTTTCCCTCACTGTCTGTCTTGATGGTTGGGTTATCCACCTTCATGGCAGATCCAAGCCAGACAACTTTCACACAGATTATTCTCCAGTGCTCAAGCTTTCCCATCTTCCATGATGCTATGTGGTTCCTGACTTGCCTCAGATCCTGTTTGCTGTTTCTTCGAACAAAACTCGATCCTCCAGCATGGTTCCCTATTATGTTGTCGAACATTTAAAAGTTTGAATGCTATATGGTCGAACCCATATGTTCGAACTTTTAAAAGTTCGAATGTGTTAACGGAGATCTCTGTTCAGTGCTGAAAGGGAAGATTTCCCTTTAGTGCACTGTAGTGCGTTCTCGGAGTTGGTATATTTAAAGAGCGGGGTGGGGGTGCAAGAGGGCTTGTCCCCCTGCTTACAACCATTAGGTAGATTTTTTTTTCTTTTTTTCTTTTTTTTTCTGTCGTTTTTCGAAATTTTAAAAGTTTGACCATATAGCGTTTGAACTTTTAAAGTTTCGATGACGTAATATGAACCCCTCCAGCACTCCTCTGAAGATAAGTAGCTCTTTTTTAATTATATTGCCTTGTCCTCAACTTACAATCTTCAGTACTCATCCTGTTTCATTCCTATTACCTGAAAATTAGCATTTTCCCTGAAATTTCCTGTTTTCTTCAGTCTTCCTCTCTAAGCCTACCTGTTATCTGACAAATATCTGTTTAGACTCTTGGTCCTTTTTTCCTCTTCTCCTTACCTGATATTTGTTTCTTAACATGGTCTCCCTAAGTCTGAAATAAAAAAAAAATAGATTGCTTCTTCTTGCTTGTAATTTCCAGGTATTTTTCTTATTTCTACTGACTGTATTTTTGGTGTTTGCCTTTATTTTGCATTATGGAAAGGATTTCAGGTTTCAAGAAATGTCAGAAGTGCAGAAGTAAGATCCCACCCAAGACCCACACCAACAGTGTATAATCTGCTTATGACCTAAGCATTTAGATGCTTACTATGCCATTTGCTCTTCTTCTTTCAGTCTTTATTCATTAACAGATCTTTGAAACAAGTAATACTAAAAGACCTTCTCCCTGCTATGGCTGGAGACTCAGTCAAGTGCATTTTCTCCTCCGCCATCCAAAGGAGGTGTGATGCAAACTTCTAAACTAACAGATAAAGAAAAACATAAATAGAGAAAAAGAAAAGTGCAAAGCAAAGAGAAAAGAAAGATATATTTAGACTATCCTCTACAGTCTTTTCCTGAAAATGTTCAAGCCTTCCAATTCATCGACTTCTCTGGCTCAGACTTTCAACTATTATCAACACAGAGACTATCATAATCATTGATAAATTCCTTAAGAAAAATTGTTCACTCAGCTACCACTCTTCATAGAGGGAGCTTTCAAGATTTATGAGCTTGAAGTCACCACCTGCTGCCTGAATTAGGTCTAGTACGTCTTCTATAAGCTTAGTGAAACTTGGTTGGTAATTGATGATGAGGGCCTTTGTGAAGGCACAAATAGATATAAGGATTCATACCATCCCTGTCCACTCCTTATGGTTCCATCTCGGAGGTGGTGGTGTCAAAGTCGAGACTTCCCCAGTCATCCCTCTGCTGGTTCCAACTAAGCCAGTTACATTGACTCTGACAGTTTATCTGACTAATTCAATTACAAAATCCTTATAGCTGAATGCTCCTGGACCTGAGCATTTGATGCTGAGGCCACTGATCCGCCTTTCAGTACCAACTTGCTCTAGTCTATATCGGGCCTCAGGTTCATTAGTCCTTGATACATTGGCTCTGGTCTCCACCTTGGAGCCAACTGACACTTCTACAATGGGGATGCAGTCATCTGATCCATCTGCCTTGTCAACATTAGACTTAGGGCCTGCACAGTCACTGCCTTCCTCTGTGTTTGAGATGTTTGAAAGGATTTTAGCCCACCATCTGATGCACAAAGGGAATGCACCTTGTGTTTCAGCTCTACGTACTGAACAGTCTGCTGCCTTTAACCCTCATCATCACTCCAGAGGACAGCCTTGCTCTGAAGGTCTTGCTGCATCCCTTCAACATGGGCATAAAGACACTTTTGGCTGTTCAAATTATTTTACTCCTGAGGTGTATAGAAAGTGTAAATGTAAGTGCAGACACTTGGATCCCCTTCAGGAATCTCTCACTGATGACACAGACCTTGATGAATGGGAAGTTCTCCCCATGCTCCCTCTGAAGGCATCACTTTTGGTGAATTTATGGAATTAATGAGGCAAACTGGAAACTATCCCACAGACTCCTCTCCCCTTGATAAGAAAGTGTTCATTGAGTTTCAGAGCTGGCCCATCTTCTTCCTGGATGGGGTTTCCCACTGAATGCTTTATCAGTGTGGTCACAGAGATGGCATGGCAAGACTCAGATGTGGCTGAACCTATTCTTTGAGAAACAGATAGTGTTCAGGCCTCCCAAAGACCATCCTTATGGGACCAAGGGACCTCTTAAAGATTTCATTTTGGTTGCAGCAGCCACTGTGAACTAGCTGCCAGAAGAGCACTCTACAGTCTGTCCTCTTAATGTAGAATCCAGAATGTTGGACCATTTCAGATAGCGGGTTTATGCCTCAGAAGCTTTTCCCTGAAAGTACTGAATTATATGTCTCACATGATGAGGTTCCAAAGGGAGCTGTCTAAGCAAACCTTAAGTTCCTTTTCCAGACCACTACAGTGGACACAAGGAAGATATTGAAGACCCAGTTATCTACCATCCCTAACCTGACCATGAGGCTAATATCTAATATAGCTGATGAAACAGTGGGCACCAGCATAGCAGTTGAACCATCATGCCTGGCTTGAGACTATGCAACTTCACAGACAACTTTAAGGCATCCTTTCTCAAAGCCCGTTACAATGGATCATCATGACTTGGTCCTATACTTAAGGATACATTGACAAAGAGTAACCAGGAAGGAAAAACAGGCTTTGCCATGGGAGTTCACTTTGCTACCCCCTCAGTGATCATTCTCTAGTAGTCAGAAAGGTAGCAGATGTCTCAAATTTAAGAAGTCACAGCATTTATCATACAAGTCTTATTCAGATAGGGCTCCTTGTGGTGGAGGGAGTACTCTAATGGATGCCACCCCAGATGCAAAGAGAAAGTCTGTAGAATCAAGGATTTGGAGGCCCCTTTTCAGACAAACCAGCAAACCCTTTCAGCACTCCTGAGAAATTGCCTGACTGCTCCCATCTGGAGGCAGTCAGGGGCTGCTTTTCCCTTCATGTTCAAATTTGGTTGCCCATCGCAGAAGATTCGTGGGGTAAAAAAAATAATATCCAGTGGCTACATCATTCACTTTTTCCTTCCATAGAACTTACCATCAAGACCCTTCTAGATGTTCTATCCCATCAAAAAAGGTCCTCAGTGTAAGAAATTTCATAGCTAGTTCAAAAATGAGCCATCCAGGAGATCCCACCAGACCAGAGAGGATTTGAATTCTGCTCAAGATTGTTTTTAGTTCCAAAGAAAAACAAGGGCATCAGGCCCATTTTAGACCTCAGTATCCTAAATATCCATGTACAAAATAAGTTATGGATGGTCATGGTGCAGTCTGTGCATCTGCAAAAAGGGGGGCTGGATATACTCGATAGACCTTTAGGGTGAGTACTACCACATCAAGATAGGGATGCAGTCCAAGAGGTATCTCCTCTTTTGGCTGGCAGCCAGTGATTACCAGTTCCATACCTTTCCTTTTGGTCTTATTACAGCCCCCAAGTGTTCATTATATGCACGCCAGTGGCAGCAGCACATCTCAAGCTACAAGGATTCTGAATATTCTCATACCTAGATGACTGACTCCTAGCTGCAAACACTAAGGAATCTTTGATATTTTCAAGAGACTGTTTGCTCCACTTGTCAGTCCCTGGTATCTCCATAAACTTTGAAAAATCAAAGCTGGAGCCCAGTCAGTCTTTAGTCTTTGTATAAGCTGCAATCTACACACCATAGCTCAAATAGTAAAGCTCTCAGAATCATGGCTGATTTTCCTTTGACTACAAGTTCAGGAGCTTCTCTAAACAGACATTCCTCCATCTTCCCTCATTCTTTGCCTGTTAGACACTATGGTTGCCTCCATCATGCTAGTTCTCCATACCATATACTTCATGAGAGTACTTTAGTGTACTCTATCAGTTCACTGGACTCAACTACACAGTCCCTTCATCACCCCATAAAAGTGTCATCCCTGTGTCACAAACATCTAAAATGGTGGATTCAGTGCCCTCTAGTCCAAGAGGGGTGATCATTCCTCCTTCCACTACTGCTACTGACACCACCTTTCTGTAGTGGGAGTATTATGCGGGAAAGAAAAGTCCAAAGGACATGGGCCCAACTGGAAGCCATATTCACATCAGTATTCTAGATATGAGGGAGGTTCTCCCGCAAGATGTGATATCCGTGCAGACAGATGACACTCTATGTTATGAGACATCAACAGCAAGGACGGAAACCACTCTTATCTGCTCTGCTAGTAGGCATGAGTGTGTGGAAGTGGGCTATATCTTTGCAGTGCTTTCTAACTAAAGCAAAATAGAATGTATGCTGTATTCTCCCTGCAGACCATCTGAGTTACTGCATCCGCATGCCTCATGAGTGCTCCCTCAACCCAGCAGTGGCAGCCAATATATTCAGCTGCTGGGCGCTGCGATCTGTTCACCACTCCCAACAATACCAAGTGCAGAAACTACTTTGCCCTTTTCCCTCCTTAGGTACAGTCACTCAGGGATGCTTTGGTCCATCTTTGGTCACCTTGGCTCCTTCAAGCTTCCCCCTCTTCCTCTCATGACAAAGTTTCTGCAAAAGGCATCCCCGTGCAAGGCAAAAGTCATTCTCATTGTCCCTTTCTGGCCCAGCCAAATATGATCCTTCATTTTGGACTCATCTAACATGACCTCCATAGTCTCTAGATATGAGAAATCTATTTCTTCCAATCAACAAGCCTCACTCAGAAATCAAGTCCCTCAGATTAAATGTGTATTGATGGCCACCGGCCCTACCTTGCATATCAGAAGCATTCTACTAGAAAATTCTTCAAAAGCAAGTGGTAAATATTTTCTTTGTTGACAATTGATAAAGGTCTAGTACACCTTTTAGCACCTTTTCCTTCTATCTTACAATTTTAGAGGGTCTTTTTGACTTGATCAATCTACTGTACCATTAAAGTCCAACTAGCATCAATCTCAAATTATAACTCTAGCTCTGCACTACATTGGAGCTCCTTAGCTTCTGTCAAGATGAGAAAAGCTTTTCCTAAAAGTACATTTCTATTAAGACCAGTTATTAAAGACCCAGTCCCTCCACGGCACCTTACTTTGACTCTAAGCCCTGTTTCAGCCTCCCTTTGCATCTGCTTCTTCCTCCTCTTCACCCCTAAAATTCCTCTCATGGAAGACCTTATTCTTATCACTCCTGTGAAGAGAATTTCTGAATTGCAGGCTTTGTCTAGCAAACAACACTACTTGATTTTCCATAAAGACAGGGTTCTCTCAAACCTAATCCCTCTTTTGTACCTAACATAGCCTTAGAGTCAGCCTTTAGCAGTCTGTTCACTTGCCTGTTTTCTTTCCTAACCATTCTAACCAAGGAGAATACATTTTGGATTCTTTAGATGTCCAGCATCAGTTAAGATTCTATCTGTCAGACTAAAACTATACTTAAGATGACCTGCTGTTTGTGTCTTTTTTCAAAAGCCAAGATAGGTTCCAAACTGACCAAAGTTGCTCTGTGTAGATGGTTGGCATATTGCAAAATCCCTTCTGTATTCTTCCAAAGGCTTGTACTTATCATCTAAGCCAAAAGCCAATTCTACCAGATCTATTTCAACTTCTTCAGCCTTTTTCAGGCACTCCACTATGGATGACATCTGTGCTGCACCAGCATGGTCTACAATGCATACTTTTGTCAAAAACACAAACTGGACATTATATCAAAGTCTGTTGCTGCCTTTGGTTCTACTATCCCCAAGGATATTTTTCCATGATGCCACCGAGGATGAAAATTAGCTGGGGAATCTGCACCAGTCTTCAAGATGAACAGAGGGGATGACATAGGATATGAAAGTTATGTACATACCATAATGATCCATGTTGTCCTTCTTCATCCATCTTGATGCCCACCATCCCCCTTCCAAGTAATTATTTTCCTTTCCTGAGATATCTAGTAGACCTAAGCTTGTAAACTAGCTCCTAGCCTTTTTCCTATCAGATAATGTAGGATCCATTTCTTAGCAAACTTGATCTGATGAACTGCATAGCATCATGGGAGATGGGAGAGCTTGAGTGCTGGAGAATTATGTGTGTGGTTTTCCAGCTCAGATCTGCTATGAGGGTGGTTAATTCAACCATTGAAATGGATAGAGAGGGATAAGAAGGATCTGTCATTATGGCAGGTACATACATTTTATTTTCAGAATTTGCTGGAATCACAGTTTTACTTTTAAAGTGTCAGGACTCACACTTGCAATTATTTGTTATTTGCAAAGGCTATTATACAGGAAAGCTTTTTTACTTATTTTGCTAATTGATTCTTGTTTTCCTTAAAACTACATGGCAATAATGATAATACCAGAATCAAAATGGAGAGTCCCTACTCTGTTTAACTCTTTTGATGATCTGATGTGATGAAAAAAATAATCTGCTCCCAGGCCTTAAACTTTTAACACCCAAGAGAGTAGTCAGGCTTTGTAAGGCTCTTAAAGAAAGACAGGATCTCTGTAATAGTTCCATGGCAGCCCGCCTTCTACATTTTCTCTCTCCACCCCCTCTTAGACCAGAAAATCTGGTCCACTGCCATCTTAACTTTCTGAGAGCGAAATAAGCTTGATGTATGGGTATGAGATGGAACTAATACCTTGTCATTAAGAATTTAGAACTTTTTATCTCATAACAGTCTCTTACCAGAGCAAAGTTTTAGGGCAAAAACATATAAAAACCTTACAAAAAAACTGTAATACTGTTAAAAAGCTGAAAATAGAAATATTTCTTAATGGCTGGCAAAATAGAGGACCACACATTGATTTGTGCATATGATACTGTGGATGCTGCTTCCAGATAAGCCATTTCAAGGACTGTTATAAGACAGCATGCCTGGCTGAGAGATGAAACATATCCTAAGGATATTAAGTCTCAATTATTGGATACCACAGTAGTCAAAGAATTGCATATTTGCTGAGTCAGTGGATGAATTCATAACTGACACTGAAAATAAAGGCAAAATGAGGTTACCATTTAAAGAAATGTTTAATCTTCCAACCCTTTAGTTTTGAAGAAACTGCTGTATGAAAAAGATACAGTTTCCATAGCTTCTTGAGCTACAGGTAGAATTTGTTAGATGGTGTATATATTTTAAATGCTAATGAGTTATATACATTGATTAGCATGTCATGTGATACACATTCCAGAGAATCCTGTTGGGTATAGACCACATGGAGTTTACACCACATTTCCTGTCTGTGTACTTATTAAGCCTCCTGATATGACTTGGTGTCAGAAGTGAGATAAACATATGACAGAAGTGAAGTATTACATCTGCAGAAGTAAAGAAATGTGATTCAGTTTCACTTTGTTTTAAGCTATCCATTTGACATGTTTTGCTATGCTATGCAGTACAAAACCCCACAAAACATAAAAATCATTTACAAGCACATCTATAAAATCAAAACTGTTTCCCAATTTTTCTCTTGATCATCTGTTTTGCTTAAGATTATTGTCAACAATTTAACTGCATTTGTTTTTTTTTTATGGAAAATAGTGCAGCTACTATTTCTGCATCCCTCTTGAATTTTCCATCTTGCAATAAGTTTCTGAATTTTTTTATTCTAAGAAATAACTTATTTTTTGCATAATATGAGCCCCACATTAAAACATTAGTTAAGTTTTCCTCATTCTCTAAACCACATGGACATCTTGGAGATTATTTGCCTCCATTAATTCTTTGATTTCACTAGGTCCCTTCCTGTATCTCAGTTTCATACTGCATGTGATTCAATCTCAGTATTCTTCTTTCTAATAATTCTAAGTAGCCTGCAGCATTTTCCACACAGGGGTCTGTAGTAAACATTTTTGAAAACTTAGCATTTTGAATTTTGGAGAAGTAATTTTCTCTTCTCACTCTGAACACAATTATGTTTTGATAAGTTCTGCAATTTTGACTTAAACTTGTATCTTTTGCTGAATAAACAAAATCATATTTTCTGGAGAGAGAGTGTCCATTCTTATAAACTACTTTTGCCTATACCTATCTTAGTCCATGCATTCATTCCTTTCCAGGCCTTCCTATAAATCCATGCTTATTAGCTTATCTGAGTTTTTTCACTTTGTTACCGTCTGTAATAGGTTGGCCTGGGATTATTCAGCCCATATTTTAGATGTATTTCAGGAAAAGTATTTGGTGGTGATAGTGCTATTCTTATTAATTTCATTACTGGTTTTAATAACCTTTCTTCATTTCATACCATCATATGTGTGTTCCATATGCAGTCACTGGATATATTTTTCACTCAAGCAAACCAACATTCCACCCAGCATTCTGAACACTTGGGCTATGGTATAGCATGTTTTTCTAGCGTCTACACGTTTGAAATGAGCTGACCAGTTTTTCTGAAGTCAAAACAATCTCTGACTATGTTTGTGTTGAAACATATCCAGATTGTCTTGACCCATTATATCTTTAACATGTTTCCACTTTTTTATAGTTTAATTCCTTAGTTTTGATTTACTGGCATTTATTTTTAATTTGTACAAGTGTGTACATTTTTCCACATGCCATATCTGTTTCCTGAGACTCCGCTGAGGAAGTTAGTGAAATAACCAAATCATCAGCAAGTCCTAATAGTGAGCACTTAATTGCTCAGTTTTCTGGGGAATCTCTTCTTATTCCATTCAAATTATAAAAAAAACTAAGCTATGTACCTATGTGTGCCTGTCTATATATATATATATATATATATATATATATATATATATATATATATATATTAAGTCCCAAAATGTACCAGTGCAGTCACCAATGCTGTACTCATAAATCAATTTTATTGAAGAATATAAAAGAAGAATGAGCTCTTTCGGGTGGCTTCAACCCTTCTTCAGATTCAAAAATCTCTGAACAAGCAAGAAATATTTATATAAATCCTGTCCTATCACATTTATCTGTTGTAATTATCAACCAATAAAAACATATTAAAATTCTAACCAATAAAAGTACTATAATGGAATGCTTAGCCAATTGAAAGTAGTCATTTAACCTGTAGTATTATGTATACAGATAAAGTTTTTCAACTAAAAACTTATCATTGTTAGTTAGAAAATTGTGTACGACATATATAGTATGAATAAATAGCGTATGTTCATAGGTAGGTACTAAGCTATTGGCCCTAGGGCCTACAAAAGCCTAGCCAAACGGTACCCTGGCTTTTGCCACCCAAGAAAATTATTTTCCTGTGCCCCTGTCAAGCAGAGCCACAGAAGTGATCCCCGGGGTGAATTTCCTATCTCCCATCCAATCATCAAGATTGTTCTTGAGTGCTAATGAGGAGCTTTGTTTGATATAGATAGGTGTTTGTTCCAGAGTATGGGAAGTCTCTGAGATAGGAATCTATCCCTCCAGCATGTTCTGTTTATTGGGGTGACAAGGATTAGGTCCCTAGAGTGTGTAGCTCGGAGGGATTGGGATTTCTTTACATGGAGCATGTCCAACAGCTCTGGGTTTGACATAGCTTTGTATGTTAGACAGAGATCGCCTCTGAGTAGGCGATATGCAACAGAGTAAAGCCTATAATAACATCTAAATCATAAAATAATTGATAAAAATAATCATTGAAAGTAACAGGTGTGAAAAATCTTCACAAACCAATCATCAGGCTAATACCAGCCAAAGAACCAATAAGGTCAGCACTGTAACAAACAATGAACATTGGTAGAAAACTGGGTCTAGTCTGAATGAATATAACATAGAATGCAAACAACCAATCAAGTTGTGTAAATCTGAGAATAGACCAGTGGGATAGACAGCCAGTGTCATAACTCAAATCAAGATTTTCACTATTAAAGGACTAGGAAATGAACAGCCAATCAAGTTTTTTAAATATGTGTCTAAACCAATAAGATAGTCAGCCCATAGCATAACTCAAATCAGAATCTCAGCCAATGAAGGACTGGAAAACAAACAGCCATTCAAATTGTTTAAATGAAAAAATAGACCAATAGGGTAAATGAAAAACAACAAAGTACCCAGCTTTATAAAAGTTAATCACAACTATAGTATTATAGATGTAGAAAAAATGCTCGATAAGTTTTTAATTGAAGAACTTTATCTGTATGCATAATACTACAGGTTAAATGATTACTTTCAGTCGGCTAAGCATTCCATTCTAGCACTTTTAATGGCTAGAATTTTAATATGTTTTTATTGGTTGATAATTACAACAGACAAATGTGATTGGACAGGATCTGTATAAATATTTCTTGTTTGTTCAGACATTTTTGAATCTGAAGAAGGTTGGAAGCCACCTGAAAGCACTCATTCTTCTTTTATATTCTTCAATAAAATCATTTTATGACTACAGAAGTGGTGACTGCACTGGCATACTTTGGGACTTGTATCTACTTTGTATTGTGGTGTTCTTTAGGTAACATGAACTACATTACTTTTTTATTGTTTTTTATACACACACACACACACACACACACACACATAGATATATATATATGTGTGTGTGTGTTTATGTATGTGTACACACAGACATGCATACATAAAATAAAAAGAAGACAAGTCAGGGTAGTATGACATGGCTTACCCTATCACATTCATTAACGTAAAGTTCTGTCAATTGTCCTTTCTTTGTTGTTTCTACCTGTATCAATGATGAATGTGTATAATGTAGAAATTATATGTCAGCAACATATATAGAGAGCCTGCATTATAGTTTTCAAATATTGTTCTATGAAGTGATTTGAGATAAAATAGATATTCACTTGAAATTTTTTGAAGAGTAAGATGTTGTGGTTGATGCAATGAAATTTTGCCTGTTCGGCCTTTTAATTCTCTCAAGATGTTAGGTGCAAGTTTTGAAAGAGTTAGCAAAGTTATGCATCAACACATTCTGACATCTTCCCCATCACCTTTTTTTATGTGTGTCGGGCATATGACACCTCCATTCCATGACTCTGGAAAAGCATAACATTTTAGGCAAAATTTATACTGGACTGATGATACATCAGCCAAAGTTTCTGAATCCATTTGGTAAAGTTCATTACAGATCCCATCTAGACCATTACTTTCCCTTTTTCAACTTTTCAGTATATATATTTATGTTGTTATTCATCATTAAATTCATATTTTTAGTCCGTAAATAGCCTTTAAAATTGCTTGAGTTTTTACAAGTCTTAGTACCTCAGTTAGTGCAGAATTTCCTTGATATTTTTCCATTTCTTTGCCCTAGTGAAGAAGTCACTATTATTGAAAATGCCCAAACATTTCCTTACTTCTTCCTATTACCTGCCCTAATTATACTTAAGATTTCTGCCCATCCAACTTTTGCATGTATCTTCTTTTAACACTGGATTTCACCTTTCTTTCTTCACCTACTCATAGTTTCATTTGTTTGTTTGTTTCTTCAACCACTTCTTTGTTGAGGCTTTAATATGTATGTTTTTTCTTGACGTTTTGTATGAAATTGGCAACACCGTTTGTTCTTACTCAGAAATCAGTTTACACTTTTCAGTGAATATATCCTTGATTTATTTATTCATGTATTTCTTGCAGTTATTCATTTTAGTCACCTCATTCTTTGGAATTAGATTTTTTTAACTCATTAACACCTGTGTGATGTGGAATGTCACACCTCTAACAGCATATACACATGCTACATTCCAAAGCATTTTCCGTAAAATAAATTTAAAAACATAAGATAAACAAATGTAAATATTTTATGAATGATAGCAGTCGGTGCATTCATAATCTTTTCCATGAATATGGTAATATGTTATAATGCATAATGTGTCTTTCGGCTTTTCCCGGTTAGGGGTCACCACAGCGGAACTTCGGTCCGCTAATGATTGGCAGTAGATTTTTACGTGCTGAGTTACCGGCCCTGACGCATAACCTTCAACAAAGGTACGCCCATTCACGCATGTCTCCACACAGAAGACGCTCTAGCTGTGAATCAAACAGGACAACGTCTTAATGTGAGGCGACAACGCTACCGCAGCACCACCATTGCAGTCAATATGTTATAATGCATACAACTCCCAAATTATATTTTTGTAAACTTTCATAAACAAATTTTCATATCTTGAAAAACTGTACAGTCTAGACATACATTGTTAGAACATTTTTGTTAACTAGATATAAGCCATCACATGAGAACAATACATTCTTCTGTACGTGCATGTTTGTTGAGATATTTACAGAAACATGAAGACATGCTCACAATTCTATAATTAGCAATATAAGTAATGCTGGATATCTCTCAGGAAGTGCAACTTATAGTGCAAATATCAACGACAGTTTTCTTCAAGAACATCTAAGGTTTCACCTGTCATTCAACAGTTTGTGAGTCACTTGGTTTTTGAAGTGCGTATGGAAATATTGCTTATTTTCATAATTAGTAGCAAACAAGCAATACTTGCATTATAGTGTGATATAAACCAGCATTGAAAGTGAATTGTCATGTCTTCCACATTGGTGTTTCACACTATGTTCCTCAATAACATGTAGGTCTCTCAGTTGTGAAAGTATGAACATTGAAAATATGAATAATAAGTGTCAACAAAGATTAATTTCTCCATTGCAGGACATTATAGACTAACAATCTTTGTCTCATTTTGTTAATAACTCTTTGCCTTTTAATACTGCCTATTATTGACTGGTAAGTCATTAGTTAAAGAAGCCAGACACAAAAAAGTTCTGGATGCCTTAAGGCGGTATGGGTATGAACTGGAAGTATGCATAAAGGTGTTTTAGGTTTCATTGACGTAGCATTTGAATTATCATGGCCTTTTTCTTCTTCCAGCATGTAAGGTCTTAAAGAAATGTGTACCATATAACATCCTATGACATGTATACAGAAAGCATAGATGTTCAACAAACATACTACTTTTCTGGCATATGGGTAGTAGTTCCCTGTTATCTACCCTCTGGCAGTATGTCAAAGCTGAGAAGTCCTTATGCTGCCTGTCTGTGAGAGTGAAAAAACAATCCTATGACAGCCTTCTCACTCACAGACAGAACCCTTTCAGTTTTTTTGTGCCACAGTCAAAGAAAGATTTCTTGGAACATTGCTTCTCTTAAACCTCCAGAAGTCATGTCTGACACTCTTACAGAGACTCATCTTTCCAGGGTGCTTGATCAACTACAGCAGCAGAATGGCCGCTCTGCCTGAGGACAAGGTCCTGTTGTACCAGACAGTGTTTCTGGAATTCTCCTGCAGGAATGTTGCCTCAGGGAGAGAGACTTCCTAAAAATTCTTGGACTGAAAACATCCATGATTCTCATGATACCACTGGCCCTTCCTCATAAGAGAAAAATTCAGTGGTATGTCCACAGTTGTTGGACCTAGCATCTCTGATGTTCATCGTGTTTCACTGTTGCAGTCATCACTGTAGGGTTCTTCCTGCCGGCAGGCAGCCCTCTGTTGGCCAGAATCCCAAAGTATGGGTCCGGCGTCGGCTGTGTACTCACCCTCCCTGACATCACTGCGCCAGGTGTACAAAGCTCCCAGCCGATGCCATGCTCTCCAGTCTTTCTTGCCGCGTGGTGGAAGCAGTTCGCAAGTGCCAGTCGGCTGACTCCTGTTATTTTTGGTGCTTCATTCCGAAGACATTCTTCTTTTCAAAGCTAAGTACCCCGTTGGGGAAACTTTTTTCTTGCTCCAGACCGATGTCAGAAAAAGTTAATAATTGTATTTCATGTGGGAAGCAAATACCTCATAAGGATTTTCACTCTTACTGTATTCCTTGTCTAGGCCCTGACCATGACGTAGCTAGTTGTTGGTTTTGTGCTAGATTTAATCAATGTACTATTAAATGGAGATACGATTTTGCCTTTCATTACTTTGGGAGGCGATTTAATTATAACATGTCGTCGGACACGCTTCCGACTACTGGAGTTCATAAAAGGCGCAAGGATAAGGATAGGCCTCCGAGGTCCAAATCAGACAACAGTTTGCAGTCAGAGCCAGCTGCCGGTTCAGCTGTCGTCAGTGAGGCACTTTCACAGCCCCTGTCATCGGCCATCACAGAACCGCTTGCTGAAACGGACTCCCACAAGGAGCCAACTAGGCCTTCGAATACTACAGGTGCAGGACCTTCGGATAATGCTCCCTCAGGTGGGTCTGGAGCCGCTGTGCAGGTACCGGCTTCCGAGGGGGTTTTCAGGCCTATGCAGCTTCAGGTAAAGGCAAAGACAAAGGCAAAGACTCCTTCTAAAACAAAGACTCAAGCCCAGGCCTCCTCTGATCTGGGACCTAAATCTCAAAAACAAATGCTTAAAATGGCGGAGGACTTGCTAACTATGATTAGAGGTTCACATCCCCCTCCAGACAAAAGGCCAAGACAAGAATTGAATTATGAATCCTCCGATCAGGCATCTATCTCTTCAGTGTCTTCCTCTGAACAGGATTATACTTTCCCTCCTTATGAGGATTCTGATGCTGAGGAATCCATTCCTTCAGCTTCTCCTCCTGAGGATTATTCTTTTGGGGAAACTTTACATGACATGAGAGAACATTTTCACTGGGAAGGACAGGAGTACTCTGAATCTAAGAGAAGGCTTAGGGATTTCCTTCTTCTTCCCCAACACAGACCCCTGGCTATTCCTCCTATTTTGGATATTGTGGATGATGTCTTTTCGGAGTCTAATGTAACTCCTGACTCCTTTCCTCTGGCCCCTGCTAAGCCTGATAGATATTACAAGAGTCCCTGACTCCCACCAGTTTCTATTTAAAAATCCTACTGCTGATCCAGAAACCATTTCTCAGGGTCCTAAGGGTGTTAAGGCTGCCACTGCTAAGAACCCTATTCCATCAGATAAGGATTCTAGAGCTTTGGAGAGATGGGGCAAAAAAGTGTATACTTCTGCTACGTTATCTATTAGGGCTTTAAATTGTCAATTTCATATGTTGAAATATCAGCAATACCTTTTGTCTGTTATGAAACAAAAACTGTGTACCATTTCTGCATGTGCAGACAATAAGGAATTACAAGATTTGAGGCATGCTACTGAGCAGGTGGGGAAACATACCTTACACTGTGGTTTTGATGCTTTGGAGGCCTCTTGCAGGGCGGCTGCCACTGGCATGGTCATTAGAAGGCATGCTTGGTTAAAGAAACAAAATTTGCCTGATCAAGTGAAAGCAAAATTACTGGATGCTCCTGTTTGACATAATGTTTTGTTTGGGTCTAAGGCTGAAGATGTTAAAAGAAAATGGAGGATAAGGCAAAATCCATGCAAAAGGTTAAGGATTTTTTACAAGTTCAGCCTCCTAGATGTAGCAGAAATTGGCCAGCTAAAAATTGGTCCTTTCCCAGCTCAGACAGGCCTCAGAGGGGTAGATATAGGCGCCCCAGAGGTTGGGCCCAAGCACAGACCTCTTATAGACCTAGACAGTGGAGTGCTTCCACCCCCAGGGGTGGAGAAGATAGGTCTCAACCTTATAGGAAACAGGCTCAATGACTCCCCCTGCATGGCTCCAGGAACCTCTCTCCTGGAAGCTCCTCTGGAAGGAAAACTTTCTCTTTTTCACCGAAATTGGACTTACATAACCCAAGACAAGTGGGTTCTGGATGTAGTTTTAAGAGGTTACAAATTCCACTTTCACACCTTACCAAAACCAAACGGATGGCCAGACCTACCAAAAACTCAATGGGCAGAGGCATTAAAACAGGTGAGGTCCCTCATGGCTATGAGGGCCATAGAACTAGTTCCAAATTCAGAGACAGGACAAGGCTTTTATTCAAGACTCTTTCTAGTTCCCAGAAAGCAAAATACTTGGAGACCCATCCTGGATCTGTCAGTCTTAAATACTTTCCTGGAGATACCAAAGTTCAAGATGCTCACTCTGCAGCAGCTCCTGCCAATGTTGAGCAAAAATGCATGGATGGTGACATTGGATTTAAAGGATACTTACCTACACATTCCTATCAGACAGGAGTGCAGAAAATACCTCAGGTTCAAGGCAGGCTCGAAACATTACCAATTCTCTGCGCTGCCCTTTGGCTTGTCTACTGTGCCCAGGGTCTTTACCAAGTGCCTGGCACCAGTAGTAGCTTACTGCAGACTCAAGGGAATTCAAATTTACCCTTATCTGGACAACTGCCTTATTCAAGCAGACAGCAAGGACATTTTACTCCAGCACCTGGAATTTGTTCAGAATCTACTCAAGTACCTGGGATTCACTGTGAACGTAAAAAAGTCAAATTTGACACCCACTCAAGAGATAACTTTCCTGAGTGCTCTTTTAAACACAACAACCCAGATGGCATTCCTGACATCAGAAAAACAACTACAGCTGGCTTCAACTTTCAAAAGCCTGGTGTTGATGTCTCACCTAACTGCAAAGAAATTCCTGCAGGCTTAGGGTTACATGGCTTCCTGCATCCTACTCATGCCATATGCAAGACTGCATATGAGGAAGATACAATGGTACCTAAAAAGCGTATGGTCACAGCATTGTCACAGTCTGGAAACACTGATGCTGTCTTGCCTTGCCTACAAAAGGAATTCCATTGGTGGGACACGGCATGTTTTCAAAACAAAGGGAAAGCCTTCAGTCTACCTCCAGCCTACCAAGTGATAACCACGGACTCCTCGGATTATGCATGGGGAGCCCACTTGCAGGGGAAAGGCCTGCAAGGTTTTTGGACAGAGGATCAGAAGCATCTTCATATCAATTTAAAAGAAATGTTAGCTGTGCAGAATGCCCTCTTGGCTTTCAGGGATCTTTTACAGCCAGGGCAGCTACTGATACGGTGAGACAACACCACAGTTATGTGGTACATAAACAAGCAAGGGGGTTCACACTCCTACCCCCTTTGCAGACTAGCCATGACTCTATGGAACACAGCACTAGCTTGCAAAGTGGACCTACAAGCTCAATTCCTGCCAGGGAAACAAAACACTCTGGCAGACCCACATGAGTGGATGCCAGACACCCAAATATTTAAGATGATTACAGAAGCCTGGGGCTGCCCGGACATAGATCTATTTGCATCTCCCCACAACTACCAGTTACAGACTTTTTGCACAAGGACATATCACAAGCTAGCATGGAAAGTGGATGCTCTCTCATTCAGTTGGAGGAACCTCTCGGGGTATGCCTTTCCACCACTACCTCTTCTACCAAGGGTGTTATTAAAAATAAAACAGGACAAACCAAAGCTGATCTTACTAGCCCCAAATTGGCCTTGACAATTTTGGTACTCAACACTGATAAATCTATCCCAGGAACCTCCTTGGATTCTACCTCAGATTCCATATCTTTTCTCTCAACATCAGGGCCAGGTCCTGCACTCTCATATCAAAACTCTCAGCCTGGCAGCCTGGCGTATTCAGGGTCTATGATTAATCCTATCCTTTCCAAACAGGTCATGGATGTTATCTTAGAAGCCAGAAGACCTAGCACTAGGAAATCTTATGAAGGTAAATGGAAGAGATTTTGCACCTGGATGCATGCTCAGGAATCAGATCCTCACATTCCAAATATTCCATTGATTTTACATTACCTAACAGATATGTTGCATATGGGTTTATCTTTTTCCTCCATAAAAATACATGCCTCAGCTATCTCTGCACATTATAATACAGACCCTCCAATTTTTTCACATCCACTTCTAAAACAATATCTCAGAGGAGCAAAGAATTTAAGGCCCCTTATGGACACCACCCATTCCTGCCTGGGACCTCAGTTATGTCCTGGAAAAACTTACTCTGCCTCCTTTTGAGCCTGCTGCCACATCTGATATAAAGTATTTATCATGGAAGACTGTTATCCTACTGGCTTTAACTTCAGCCAGGAGAGTCTCAGAGTTACAAGCACTCATGGCCGTGGAACCTTACATTATTTTTCATCAAGACAGGGTTTCTTTGAGGACTAACTCTATTTTCATGCATAAAGTGGTTTCTAAAGTGGCTTTAAACCAAACTATTCACCTGCCAACTTTTTTTCCCTAATCCACAAAATAAGGGGGAGAGGATCTTGCATTCTTTGGACGTGCACAGGCAGCTTCGCTTTTACCTGGACAGAACCAAGGATATCAGGAAAACTGAAGAACTGTTTGTTTCTTATGCAAGAAATTCCCAAGGCAAAGCTATTTCAAAACAGACCATTTCTAAATGGATTGCTCATGGAATCAGATTTTGTTACTCTCATCATGGAAAGCAAATCCCAGGAAAAATTAGGACACACTCTACCAGAGCTGCTGCTACTTCAGCTGCCTTTCTCAGGGGAGTCCCTACCAAAGATATTTTGGAAACTGCAACTTGGAGTTCAGTGCATACTTTCTCTAAGCACTATAATCTCCCTCTTTATTCTAAGTCTAGGGCGGGCTTTTCTTCTGCAGTCTTACAAGGCCTTCTATCCCCCACTTCTACTCAATAACCACCTCCCTTTATTTCAGCTTTGGGATTCAACCCTACAGTGATGACTGCAACAGTGAAACACAATGAACATAGTACAGTTGTGTACGTTTATCATAAATGTAGATGTTCGAGTGTCTTCACTGTTGCAGTCTGGGTTACCCACCCTCCTGTCCCCTCTTATACTTTTATTGGTGTGGTTCCCTGCTTCACCCTTCTTCTGAGGTGTATTTGCTACAGGGTATGGGGTTTGTTGTATGTTACATTTTTGTTTTACTTTTAGCCTTTACTTTTGGGCACCTGACATCTGGGGCAAGAAAGACTGGAGAACATGGCGTTGGCTGGGAGCTTTGTACCCCTGGCGCGTTGACGTCAGGGAGGGTGAGTACACAGCCGACGCCGGACCCAGACTTTGGGATTCTGGCCAACCGAGGGCTGCCTGCCGGCAGGAAGAACCCTACAGTGATGACTGCAACAGTGAAGACACTCGAACATCTACATTTATGGTAAGTGTACACAACTGTACTTTCCTTATAATCCCAGTTGTTGGTGCTGCTATTCATCAGAGAGAGTTACAGTAGTGGAGAAATCAGTTGAGTATCAATCCAGGGCTTCCTTTCTCCCCTCTCATGCCAGTGCAGTCTGCCCAGACAGAATCGTCCAACTTCACCTGGTGAGCTGTGTCAATAGGGATGCAATTTCAAGCCACTTGGGAGCCCAAGGACACACAGAAGCACATCAGTACCAAGGAGATGTTGGCAGTGATTCATGCCTTGAAAGTCCTTCACCACCTTTGGACTCTGGATCCTCTTCTAATGGTTTCAGCCAACACCACAGTGATGTGGTACCTCAACAAACAAGAGGGTACGAGGTCTTACCCTCTTTGCCGGTTGGGAGTGATAGCCTGGGAGGTGGCTTCTCAGTACTCTCTGATTCTTCAGGCATGATACTTACCATCAGAGCAGAACATTGTGGCAGTGATTAAGCAGATCCTGTGCAGACCCTCAAGAGTGGAAACTCAAGGCAGTGATGTTAAACGATGTAGTCCAGATGTGTGGAATGCCTCAGATAGATCTGCTCACCTTCTTTCAAAACAAACAGCTGGAAAATTTTTGATCCAAACATTCTTGCAGCCATGGAGGACAGACACAGTTTCATTTCCTTGGACTGCAGTGTTCCTGTATGCAGTTCCACTCTTTCCACTGATTTACAAGGTACTTCTGAAAGTTCAAAGAGTAATATCAAAGGTAACTGTAGTGATCCCCACTGGCCAAGGTAGTCTTGGTTCTCTCTGTTAATGGTGTTGCCATTGAAAATTGCCATAAGCTTCCTCACATGCTGGATCTGCTCAGGCAGTCTCATGGGCATCTGGTACACTCCTTTTTGGAGAAACTTCATTTGGCAAACCTGAATGATTCAGTCTTGACTCTGTTTAGGCAATTTTTCATGAAGACGTACAATAGGTGTTAAAGGAGGCTAGAAATCCTGGTACTAGAAATCTTATGTTTACCAGTGGAAAAGGTTTTCTAAGTGGTGCCTGAATGGAAACAAAGGATACATTGAGGTTAATATCCCTCTAGTCTTTAAATGATTATGTGAGCTACTTCAGAATGGCTTATTGTATGCATCCATTAAGGTGCATTTAGTGGCCATCTGTGCTTATCCGCCAGTGGATCCTCCTCCTCTTCTCTTTTGGTAAAGCAGTTCATGAAAGGAGTATTGCATATGAGACCCCCTTAGCAAATAAATTCCTCCTTTCTAAGACCTAAATTATGTTTTTGAATAATTGACCTTGCCACCTTTTGAACTGGCAGCTCACGCTGATCTCATGTTCCTAATGTGGAAAACTTTTTTGCTCATTGCTCTGACATCAGCAGGTTGAGTTTCTGAGTTGCAAGCTCTCATGGTGGGGCAATCTTACCTGTTTTCCATGGAGTTAGGTTCTTGCCAAACGTAATCTCAGAATTCACTCTGTCAGTCTGTTATTCTCCCTGTGTACTTTCCGGAACCTACTAATAAAGTAGAGAGGATACATCTTACCTTGGATGTGCATAGGAAGCTCAGGTTCTAACTCAACAGAACAAAGCACTTTAGGAAGACCAAAAGGCTTTTTATTTACTTTTCTGGGGCAAAGATATGTAACAAAGAATCTTTGCCTCTCCCTCTTTCAAGGCCTAAACCCTGGTTATTTTTTTTCTTGCTTCTAGTTTATGAATGTCATACATTAACAACTTCTTAGAAAAGTTTTCAGGCTTTATGAAGCACCTTAAATGGTGGTATAAAATCCCACCACTGGATCCTCAGTACCATTAACCTTTTAGACCTGGACCACCTTAATGCTCAGTGTAACATTTGTGCTTCTTTTGGTCAGTGGGCATTGCTTGACAGAAAAATTAAATTGATAATTGGCCTTTTCCTGGGTGAATTGGCCAGAAATTCTTCTGAATTGCACCTTCCTCAGCTACTCTAAGGTGCTAGGTAAAAAAAAAAAAAAAACAGGGACAGAGAGAGGGATCTAAATATAAAGTCAAAGATAATGGCTCTAGAAATAAAGAAAAAAAAAAGAGGAGAAAGAAATTTATGGATTTTTCTCCTTTGGACTCTCCAACTCCGAAAATATTCACGTCACAGTGACCTTCTCCCCCCTTAGCTCTGTTCTTGAATTCAGTTCTTATCTGACCTTTGCCTTTTTTGGATCACTCTGGTCTGATTGTTATTCAATATCTCTCCTCAAAGAGGATATCTTTTTCAGGCACTAGAGGTATAGCTAGCTGTACTTGTGTTTGTTGCTATTCCTTGATCTGCTGTCCCTCATACAGAAAAAAGTTCTTCTCCATAAATGAAGAGAGAGAGAGAAAAAAGCTCTTCTTTTAAACTGCAGTAATTTGTAGACAAGCAGTTGCTACAATTAGTATCACACACAGAGCATTGCAGCACTCAGTTGTGACCACAAATGCCTGCATACACTGAACAGCAATTGGGATCAACCAGCTACACTCCCTAATACTGTGGGCTTGGGGCATCCACCCCCTTTTCCCTAGCCTAGCTACACTACTGCCAGGCTCCATATCTCCTGAGAGGGATATCTTGAAATATTTGATGTCTCATCACCCTTCATTAGCATCTGTTTGATCTGTTAGGTCCTCCAGGAGCATCTCGGATATTGATTGGGACAAGATGATGAGAGCCTTCATTAAGGGTCAGATAGACATGAGGGTCATTCTCTCCCATGTAACTCCAAGGGTGGAGAGGACTGGCCCACCAACCTCTGCATATTACTGCTCCTTCTCTGATTCTCCTACTGGATCCAGTAGTTTTTAGGTGCAAGGTTTCCTCCAATAGTTCAAAAAAGAAAGAAGTGTCAAAATGCTGAGTAATCACAAACTGGTAGGAAGGAGAACAAAAGAACCATTTATTCACAGACTAAGTGCTTTCACCCTATGTCCATAGGGCATCATCAGAGTCCTGATGTTTGTGGATTACTCAGCGTTTCGGCACGTCTTTCTTTTTTGTTTTATGTCTACATGCTCCTTTGAGCAAGTTTGCCTTATTTCCTTCAGTAGTTCTCCCTGTTGGTGTTAGCAACCATTAGGTCTTCGTCGTTATATGTTGACTCACTCAGCTGTGGTCTCTTCAGAGCTGATGGCATCCCAGAGCTGAGAGGTCAGTGCTGACCATCCGAAGTTAGGTTTGACTGTGTTGGTTTTGAGAATGTTCTTAACTCCAAGCACTTTGGTGCTCTACAGCTCAATTCCAGTCTCAGCATTGACTCCAGTCAGGTCACTGCCACCTAGGGAAGTGGCCTTTAGATCCATCTATCTTGCTTTTGGACCCAGATCTGAAGTTATCTTCCCAGCACCTTAGACTCCAACTTCAGCATTAGAGGTACTGAAGAAGATATAAGCCCAACAGTCTTCTTGGAAAGGAGACGTCTCCTTAACCTTGGATCCTAACCATCCTCCAGGTGTTTCTGAGTCTGTTCCTTCTCATCATCTTTCCTAGGTACAGCCTGCTTCAAAGACCTTTGAGCCATTCAGGGTTTCCAAGGCACTTCTGTCTCTTCCTCTCTTTCCCCCTGGAAGAGCACAGAAAGTGCAGTTATAAGAGGAGACATTTAGACTCCCCTCAGAAGTCTCTTGCTGAAGAGACTGACCTTGATGAAGGGAAATAGTCCCCCTAGATCTTCTCCTAAAGATGCTTCATTTGGTGAGTTGATGGAAATGTTGAGAAGTGTGGGAATTGGCCTACTTAGTCGCCTTCCTTAATGAGGAAATCTTCCTTAAGGTCCTCAGCACATGCCCATCTACCACCTGGCTGATTACTCCTGCAGAGAAGTTGAATGATGTAGTGTCTCAGAGGGTTTGAAGGATCTGGATGTTACTGAACAGATTTCTAGGAAACTGGAATAAGGTGCTTGTGCTCCCACCCCCACCCCACCCCCAGGTTTGACAACACTGGAGCAAGGGCCCTTCAGTGGATTCAATTTATTACTGTGGCAGCCATGAAGAAAAAGCTTTCAGAGGAGAGCTCTGAGGTCCATCCCAATAACCAAAACTCCAGAGTGATAAACCACTTTGAAAAGCATGTATATGCTTTAGGAACCTTTTCCCTGTGAGCATTGAATTATATCTCCAAGTATAATTAGTTTCCAGTTAGATTTGTCCAGTGATCTTCTGTTACAATCCCAAGGAAGACCACAAACAATAGGGATGAGAAAGTCCATTGAAGTTCAGTTGGCTACCATGCTGTCCATAGTTAATGGTTATCATGAGATTGATTTCCAGTGCAGCAGATGAGTGATCAAAAGCAACAGATACAGGCATTGCCATATGTTGTCCTGCCTGACTGCAGTTATGTGATTTCATGGACAACTTCAGAGCATCCTTCCTTATTGTCCCTTTTGATAGGTCAACCGTCTTTGGACCCAAAGTGAAGGAAATTTTGTCTGTGAGTGAGCAAGCTGTAAGATATCTGCAGTTGGAGCTTGCTTATCCAATCCTTAAAGACCCTTTTCCAGGAGTCAGAGGGCAGGGAAGTGACTCTAGTTCTGAAAGTCCCAGTATTTTTCTTCTAACTCCTCTTTTGACAGGCTCCTGCAAGACAGATGGGGAGCCCAGTGGATGCTACCCTAAAGGCAAAGGATACCCACAAAATCACGGGTTTAGAGGTCCTTTTGCTGATAAACTCTTTCAGAGTTCCTGAAGGCTGGCCCTGCCCGCTGCCCTCTGAAGGCAGTTGGAGGATGCTTGTCTCTTCACCTTGACACAGTTGGAAGGCCATCACAGATGATTCTTGGCTGAAGAGAATAATATCCAGTGGTTACATAATCTTCTTCAAAGCAAAGCTTACTGTTTCAAAACAGGGCAGCAGCCAAAGAAATCACTCAGACCACAAAGGATCCTTAGTCTACTCAAGATTCTTTTAGGTGCAAAAGAAGAACCCAGGACCAAGCCCTTCCAAGTAAACTAGTTTATGAAGAACACAACATTCCAAACAGTCACAGTGCAATCTGTTCTTCCCCTCATGGGAAGCAGAGTCTTCTGGCTGTGCTCTATAAACTTTCAGGGCACTTATTATCTGGTAAAAATTGCATGGCAGTCTACAATGTAGCTGTGATTTTGGCTGGGAACCAGACACTGTCAAGTCAGTGTTCTGCTGTTTAGTCTCACCACAGCCCCTGGGCTGTACACCAAATGTACTGAAGTGGATGCAGTGTACCTCAGGCTGCAAGAGTTCTCAAAATTGGACAATGCACTCCTCACTTCATTAAAAAGAGTCTCCTTTATCTAAGGAAGAGATTTTTTTGCTTCAGTTGTATCAGTTCTTGGGAATTTTCATAAATTATGAAAAATCAAATTGCAGCTTATTCAGACAGTGGAGTTCAAATTATGCCATCTGTACATAATGTCTCAAACTGTGAAACCTCTTATTTCAAGGCTGATGCCAGTATGGCTTCAGGAATAATCTACCTTGAATCCACCAGCATCACTAATTTTAGCCCTACTGGGCTTCATGGTGTCTGCGATGACACTGGTACTTCATACCAGATTTTTTATCAAGTTTCTGCAGTAGACTGTCAGTCAGATGGTCCCTACTGACACATCCTCTTTATTATCAAATCAAGTTATCTCCTCCTCTGTCATCATCATATCACTTGTTGGATAACCTCCCCAATAATAACATAAGGATAACTATTTATTCTTCCTTACCCCATGAACACAGTTGCCATGGATGCCTCTCTGTTGGGGTGGAGGCATATTTTAAGGGAAGGACAGTTTAAAGTACATGGTCAACCCAGAAGGTACATCTTCACATCAGTGTGCTGGTGATCAGGACAATCCTCCTAGCATTGCAGGAACTTCAGGGCTACCATCCCCAAACACTTCATTAGTCCGATACATCAACAAATGAGGAGGAACTGGCTCATACCCATTATACTGAAGGGTCATGAGAGTTTAGCAGTGTGCCATGTCTTTACAATGCTTTCTGATAGCAACACACATTACCAATTTGATTCAGTATACTAGTGGACAGGTTTAGTCGCTGCATTCTCTTTTTACATGAGTGGTCCCGCAACAAGTCAGTGACAACAGAAATCTTCAGTGCTGAGACCAACCTTGCTGTGACTTATTTGCATCCCCAACAGTGGGAAGTGCAAAAACATCTTTGCCCTCATTTCTTAACAGGGACAGTCACCGATGGAAGCTGTTGTCCATACTTAGGATTGTAGGAGGTTACGAAGTTAATGGCGCAAGGGCCCTTATAAGCCTAGCCAAGTTCAACCCATGTTCCCAAGGGTGTCTGGTTCAAGCAGACAGTAAGATCAGCACCTATTGTCCCTGTCCAAGAGGGAGACAGGTGGAACCCCTGGGGTGAATTTCCAGTTACCCATCCAATCGTCCAAATTACGATTAAATAAGGCCAACGAGGGGCTTTGTTTAACATGAACGGGAAGCTTGTTCCAAGGGTGGGGCAACCCCTGTGAGACAAATCTGTCTCTCCAGCAAGTTCTGTTGATGTCAAATAGCAGGTTAAGGTCCTTTGAGTGAGCGACCCTTGTGCCATTTAACTTATGATTGTGCAGCATTTCCATTAAAGGTGGGTCAGAGCTTGCTCTATATGCAAGGCACAGGTCACCTCTGAGCAGTCTGTATGACAAAGTAAAATGACAATGATTTCAGTCTGTTTGCAAAAGACAGATCTTGAAGGGCCTGAATTTTTTTGTAAGGAACCTTTGTGGTCTGTCTTATTGCTGCATTTGTTTGGAAAGGAACATACCAAAGGGAGCATTGTACTCTGTTATTGACCTGATGAGGGAAGAGTACAGGGGGGTTATAACCCCTTTTTTCTGTTGGCAATGCCCTTACTTATGAGATGAGCAATATAAAATGCCCTTCTTACCACTGTGGAGACATGGTGATCAAAGTTAAGGTTGCTGTCGACCTGTGTGCCCAGATCTCACTCCACTGACTGTGTGCTTAGGATATTGCTATTGATGTGGTAGTTTGCAGGAACATCACCCTTGCCAAAGGGGAAGATAATGCATTTTTTTGCATTAAATTTAAGATCATGACTGTGGCACTAGTCATTAGTCTTGGCAAGACCTTCTTGCAGGATGTTGACATTGCTAGAGGTTTCACTGATCGCTCCCAGTTTGCAGTCATCAGCAAACTTTGTCAGCCACAGACCTTTAGATGTTATGTAGTCCAATCTCTCCTTCATTCTTACCCGTGGGTTCAGAGCTGAACCTCGGCTCCGACTCAGACATACTCTAGCTCGAAGTTTTCAATTGGCTCGTGGCTGGTTTATTCCCCAGATCTTGTTTGCCACTCATTAAGCTCAGATGTGGTCTCACTTTTGGCCGTGGCTAAGTATATTGTTTATAAAAGTTTTATAAACTGTTGACTTGTTGCTCAAAAAAAGCTATTTTCATAGCTCTGTGTGTGTGGAAGGGGTGTTTCCTGGCTGTTTTTTGTGCTCTTGTCTGGCTGTTTGGGTATCCCGTTTGTTTCCTTTCCCCAAGGGCTAGGCCCATTTAAGTTAGAGGACCTAGTCCTCCCCATTGTTTCTATGTGGTCTTTGGTTTGGTGCTCCGTTATGTTAGCGTTTAGTGTTGTGTCTGGCTAGTGTTGCTTTCCTGCCTTTGTTTCCCCAGGCTAGACCTGTTTGAGTTAGAGGACTTAGTCCTCCCTGTTGTTTTCCTGCCGTTTTCTGGGCCATTTGAGTTAGAGGCTCTGTTTCTTGTTAGTTGAGTCTAGTGCGTGTACGTATTAATTTGTTCTTTTCAGCATGTCCAAGGATCCTAAGGAACACAGGCCTTCGGGCTTTAAAAAGTGTGTTGACTGTAGCAATAAAATGTCTTTAACTGATGAGCACTCTGTGTGCGAGTACTGCTTGGGGGCTATTCACCTCCAAGAGTCTTGCTTGTTTTGTCATTCCTTCAGTCCCCTTGTGCTACAGGAGAGGAAGAACAAGCACATTTTGAAAGGACTGCTTAAACACTCCTTCGAGGAAAACTTGGCTAAGTCTTCCAGTGCATTATCCTCTCCAGCTAAAAAGAACAAAAAGACTTCCAAGAAGCACTCTCCGGCTCCGTCTGTTTCTTCGGAGCCACCAGAGAAAGTTGCTAGAACACCTTCTCCTTCTTCGGCTCCATTGCTCTTGGTGCCGAAAGAAGGTAGTCTCTTGACTAAGTCCATTTCGGCTCCCAGCCTTTCGGACCTGGTCACGGATATTTTGGTTCAGAGTGGGTCTCCAGTTTTTCGACCGGGTTCTCCATCATGCAAGTCCCCTTCTATAGGGAGATCCAGATCTCCTACTTTATCTTCCAGGACCCTTTCTGATGAGGACATTGATGGGGTGGTGAAGAAACTGCTTCAGTCATCGGTTTTGGCTAAATTGATTTCAGCACCCAACCCAGTCGGCTCCGGAGCTTATGGCCTCTTCATCCTTTGTTGTTCCTCCTCCAAGCCTTTCTCAGCCTTCGGAGCCAGAGTTGTTGGTGCCGTCGGGTGCCGTTAGGTCAGTTCCAGTAGCCTCGCCTGGCCTCTCGGTTCCGATTTCCACTCCGACCCCGTTGACTCCGTCCACGGGGTCGACGGTTCATGGTTCTCCGGTTGGACCCGAGGGTGAGGTCTCGGATCAATCTTCATCGGTTCTGAGCCTTCCTCTCAGTGCTTCGGCCCGAGTGAGCTTGGACCCAACATCAGCTTTTGGACCTCATCTCCTCAGCACTGAGGGCTACTACTGTTTCATCTTCAGTTGTCTGCCTTCAGAGCCGGGGGGATCAGCTTTCGAGGTTATGAGGAGTGTGCTGGCCAGGTCATCAGCTGCATCCTGTGGCACCGATACTCTTCCCCCTCCAGCACCAGTGTCAGTTTCGGATCATGCTCTATCCATGGGCAGCAGAGACCCTAAGCCTCAGGATTCCTCCATGAGTGGTCCCCAACTTTCTGACATCTCCCCAGAATTTTTCCCTGAGGAGCCTGCCAGAAAGTGTTTGTGTAAGAGGAAACAACTTGACTCCCCGGATGAGTCTCTCACGTCAGATACTGACCTCGAGGAGTCAGAGGGGCCCCCCCCAAGTCATCTTCTGAAGATATCTCTTTTTCAAATATCCTGGAGATCCTGAAGCAGAGAGGCCGCTGGCCATACAAATCCCATTCTGATGAGGAGTCAGTGTTCCAGAAGGCTTTTGGGTCTCAACCATCCGCCTCTTGGGTTTCTCCCCCTTTTGATGAGCTATTAGATCTTGTCTGTCAAAAGGTGTGGGAAACTCCTGACACTGTGGAACGGGTCCCAAGGAGACCCAATAAGTTTTTGTCCGCCCCCTCTGAGAAGGAGTATCTATCTAAAGGCGTTCCAGTAGATGCCATGGTGGTGGCAGTGGCCACCAAGAAGGAACTTGCTGAAACTTGGTCTATCATCCATCTGTCTAACAAGGAGTCCTGGGCTATGGACAGGTATGGGAAACGTGTGTTTACCTCAGCGGCTTTTACACTGCAGTTGCTGAACTACTTGATGCATTTTACGAGGCTCCAGAGAGATCTCCTAAAAGAGCTAGGAGATTCTCTACAGGGTAACATTTCTGATGCCATGACACAGAAGGTCAATGCACATATGTCTACCCTAAATTCCCTTATCAACTTCTCCATGAGACTAATCTCATATGCAGCCAACAGAGCGAGTAGGACTGCAGGTTCTGGAGTCTCTCTTAGGAGACACTCCTGGATGCGCCTGTGCAGTTTCGCAGAGCCCTTCGTCTACGTTCACCAATGCCCCATTTGATGGTTCATCGTTGTTCGGAACCAAGGTGAAGGACACTCTCACTAGGTGCGAACAGGAAGGAAAGACCCCATCTGCCGTGGGAGTCCATTTTTCCTTGCCTTCTAGACCTTACCCCAAGGGCCAGAAGGGTGGGAAAATGTGGTTCAGGAAGTCACAGAGGTTTTTTTCAGGACGCACAAAGTGATTCCCCCTCTGGAGGCAGGGGGGGGTGGAAATTCAGGTAGATGCCGCCCTAGAGGCAGAGGAGGCCCACGTAACCAGGGGGACCATGATTCCTTTCATGGTTCTCCCTACCAGCGCTCCGGAAGGGAGGCCCGACTGTGCATCTCTGGAGCCGGTCAGGGGTTGCATTGCTTTATACCCAGAAGCCTGGCAAGAAGTCACCCAAGATGAGTGGGTATTAAAGATAATTTCCAGAGGTTATCATATCCCCTTCTCTTCTTCTCCCCCGTGATCCAAGAGAATCCAAGACATTCCACCCAGTCACAGGGATTCCACAACTTTAGAAATAAAAAAGTTTCTTTCAAAGTGAGCCATCTAACCTGTCCCCGCAGACCAAGTAGGATTACTCCAGATTCTTTTTGGTGCCGAAAAGAACAGGGGACCTGAGACCCATCTTAGATCTCAACTGACTGAACCTTCATGTACAAAAGTCCAAGTTCCGCATGGTCACCTTACAGTCAATACTCCCTTTGTTAAGGAAAGATGTGTGGATGTGCTCCATTGACCTCAAAGATGCTTACTACCATATCAAGATGAACATGGCATCGAGAAGTCATTTACACTTCCGGCTGGGAGCCAGTCATTTTCAGTTTCACGCTCTGCCCTTTGGTCTTGCCACAGCCCCCAGGGTGTTCACCAAATGCATGGCAGTGGTAACGGCTCACTTGAGATGTCAGGGACTCCAAGTGTTTCCGTACTTGGACGACTGGCTGCTTTCTGCCACCACCAGGCATCTACTGTTACAGACCAGAGATGCCACCATTGTACTGTGCCAATGGTTAGGAATTACTCTAAATTGGAAAAAATCTGCCTTGTTGCCCTCACAGCATGTCACTTTTATCAGCGCCAAACTAGATACGGTGCTCATGAGGGCCTTCTTACCAGAAGAGAGAATTCAGGCTCTACAACAATAGGTCTGCGCCTTACTACCATTGAGGAAGGTCAGGGCAAAAGTGGTCCTCAAGTTATTAGGGACCATGGCTGCCACGATCATGCTAGTTCCCCTTGCCAGACTACACATGAGGGTTCTCCAGTGGCTGCTTTTCATCCAGTGGTCACTGCAGCATCTCCCACTCTCCCATTTTATTCTGATTACGGACACGTGCAAGCGGGATCTAATCTGGTGGCTTCAGGCCAGCAATCTCAATGTGGGCAAGCCCTTTGTTCCATCTTCTCCAGTTGCCATGATGACCACGGATGCCTCCCAGATTGGGTGGGGGGGGGGCATTATCTTGGCAGGACTGTCCAAGGCATGTGGCAGGATCACAAGACCCATTTGTATATTAATGTCTTGGAGATGAGAGCAGTGCTATTAGTGTTGCAAGTACTTCAGAGCTCTCTCCCTCTAGGGAAAATTGCAATCCACTCAAACAACATGTCGGTGATGTGGTACCTGAACAAACAGGGAGGAATCAAATCATACCCCCTTTGCAGAGAGGCACTTTGAGTTTGGCAGTGGGCGGTGTCTTCCCAACGCTTTCTAGTTACAATGCATATACTGGGGAACTCCAACATGATTGCCGACAGGCTGAGCAGAGATATTCTAATGCCTCACGAGTGGTCCCTGAACAATTATGCTACGGAAGAGATATTCCACAGATGGGGTCAGCCTTGCTGCAATCTATTTTCCAGCCCCCTCAATGCCAAATGCAGCAGCTACTTTACCCTTATCCCCCTGGAGGTGGACACACCCAGGGACGCTCTGGCTGATGATTAGCCCTCCGGTCTTTTCTACGCCTTTCCACCGTTACCTCTGATATCAAAGGTCATTCAGAAAGCACAGTCTGTGGGGAGCAAAATGATCCTCATTGCCCCACACTGGCCTCGTCAGAGTTTCCCTTCCTTCAACCCTATCTAATGGACAAACACTGGATTCTGGACCCAGTTCCAGATCTGCTGACTCATTTGTCAGGACAGTTCCATCCTTTCATCCAGACCCTCAGGTTGATAGCTTGGCTGCTCCATTTCCATCCTTAGTCAAGCTTCATGATTTTTTCCTGAAAGTGGTCCATATTCTATCATCTTCCCACAAGCCTTCTACCAGGAAGATTTATTCCAATAAGTGGAAGAGATTTGCTGTTTGGGCCCATGAGAGACATATTGATCTTTAAACAGCGCCTATTTCCACAATATTGGAATTTCTTTCTCAATTGTTTAGTCAAGGTTCAGCTGCGGCAACCATTAAAGTGCAATTGGCATCAATTTCTACATGTCACGTTGCTAATGAGCCCAACCTTATAGCTCATAGGCTTTGTAGGGCTTTTATGAGAGGGACATTGTTACTCTGACCTCCAGTCTTTGATCCAGTGATGCCATGGGACCCCAATTTTGTACTACAGAAGCTCACCTCAACTCCCTTTGAACCCACAGGTACATGTGACATTAAATTCTTGTCATGGAAGACAGTATTCTTGGTAACCATAACTTCAGCTAGGCAGGTCTCTGAACTCCAAGCATTATTGATTAGACCACCTTATTTGGTGTTTCTCAAGGATAGGGTCTCCTTAAGAACCAACCCTTCTTTTGTTCCAAAGGTTGCCTCTGTTGTCAATATCAACCAATCCATTGAGTTGCCTGTGTTTTTTCCTGAATGCTCCAACAAGGCAGAATTTAAGTTTCATCAGCTGGATGTTCACAGACAATTGTGTTTCTATTTACATATAACGAAAGATTTCAGGAAATCAGATCAAATGTTTGTCTCGTTTTCAGACACTAGACTTGGGGTTCCGGTTTCTGAAGTAACCTTGTCTCGCTGGATCTCCAATTGCATCTCATTTATTTATGCTTCCAGTGGCAAAGAATTACCCTTTAAAGTGAAGGCTCATTCTACACGATCTGTGGCTACCTCAACTGCTTTTCAAGCTAGGATGTCTATGGATGCTATTTGTGCTGCAGCAACATGGGCTTCGCCTCATACCTTTATTAGTCACTACAAATTAGATCTGGTCTATAGAGGCAGATCTTCCTTTGGTTCCACAGTGCTCAAGAGTAATGTTAAGTTGTCAATCTCGCCTTCATTCTTGCTGGATGGGTTCTTGGCTTATACCAAAGCTCGAGAGCTATTTTTACCGTCTCGAGGTAACCCTGTATCCCACAATGCTAGGCGCTAACTACCCAGATCTCGTTTGCCACTTAGCTGCGAGGTTGCATTTTTGCCGGCTCTCTGGTAAAAGTTTTTCAAAAGCAGTTTTCTGGTAAGATTTTTCTATTTTATTTTCAGGGTTAGTGTATGTTATTCCCTCTTTACCCTTTTAGAGTAACCCGCCTTTATATAGTCCCCTTTTGGGTCTGTTTTTCTATCCCATCGGTCCCCATTTTATCAGGCCTTCGGGCCAAGTTTGTACTCTAGTTTTATCTTCAGTAAAATTGTCAGTTTAATTACTTTAATCGTAGTCTTCGGTGTGATGAAGTGACTGGACTAAGTTTTTCTTTAGTGTGGTGTGTGTGTGTGTGTGTGTGTGTGTGTGTGTGTGTGTGTGTGTGTGTGTGTGTGTGTGTGTGTGTGTGTTTTACCACAAGATGTCTAAGGAGTCCAAGGTCTCAGGCTTCAAGAAGTGTGACTCGTGCTGTCAGAAACTGCCTCTGACAGACGGTCACACTTCTTGTGTTTATTGCCTAGGCCCTCTGCACCTGCAGGACTCTTGTTCTGTCTGCCATGCATTCAGTCCAAGAGTCCTGCAGGAACGCAGAAACAAGTTGATTTTGAGAGGCTTGTTGAAGCTCGAAGGTTCCCTGACCAAGTCCTCATCGGGCAAACCTTCGAAGCCCACTAAATTGTCGGCTCCGAGTTCAGAGCCTCCGACCATTGTCACTACTTCTGCTTCTGCATCGGCTCCAGCTGGAGTCGAGGCTTCAAGAACTCAATCGGCTCCAATAGTTATGTCGGAGCCGTCTTCGAGTCATAAGCGCTCCAGGTCCCCTTCTTTGGAGTCGGTCCATTCGGTTCCGAGATCTCCTTTGCTTTTGGAGCACAGCCATTGGTCCCATTCCTCTTGGTCTTCCAGGCTTTCGGACCATGACCTCGAGAGGGTGGTTAGCAGACTCCTTAAGTCGCAGGCACTGGCCCAGATGCTTCATAGCCCTTCTCAACAGATAGTGGCTATCCCCATTCCATCGTTGATTCCTCCTCCGACTCTTCCTCTGAGTTCGGAGCAGGAGTTTGTGGGAGTCGTGACCGTCGACACGTCGGAGCCGATACCACCCATTTCGGCTCTGTCGTTGGCTCCGATTTCTTCTATGGTGCCATCCTTGGAGGGATCCGGGCGCCGTGACTCGCTCGTTGGCTCCGAGGGGGCGACTGGCATCGGACCCATGTCCGACCCTGTTCTCTCTCTCTGAGCCTTGGCACAGGTGAGTTCGGCCCCAACATCGGCCTCGGAGCCATCCCTCTCGGTGCCGGGAGGGGTCCTTATCTCTTTGGAGCGGGGACCTTCTTCCATGCCTGATAGGGGTGCTTTCGAGGTCATGAGGAGTGTGCTGGCCCCTGTGCCTGCTCCTCGGTTGGCTCCCTCAGCTCCTCCCACTATAGTGCCTGCTACGGTCTCTACCCATCCTCTCGACCCTGGCCGCAGAGATCCTACGCCTCAGGGGCCCTTGGGAGCATCCTCCTCTTCTGAGGCCTCCCCTGATCCGTCAGGGGAGCCACCTCGGAAGAGGAAATGTAAGAGGAAGCATGTGGACTACCCTGAGTCTGTCACATCTGACACCGACTTGGATGAGTCGGAAGGGTCCCCACAATCCCCCTCTGAGGATGTCTCTTTTTCTGACATCCTTGAGATCCTCAAGCAGAGGGGGAACTGGTCTACCCTCAATCCTTCCGAGGATGAGTCGGTCTACCTAGAGGCATTTGGTTCTTGCCCTTCCACCTCCTGGGTGTCTCTGCCCTTTGACCCCCTTATGGAAGTGGTGGCCAGGAAGGCATGGACGGCCTCTGACTAGTTGGAACCTACCCCACGGAGGCCTTTAAAATTTATCACATCCTCGTCTGATAAACAGTTTTTGACCAAGGGTGTCCCTGTTGATGCCATGGTGGTGGCAGCAGCCACTAAGAAGGAACTGGCCGATCCTTCAGTACCTATCCATCCTCCTAATAAGGAATCTAGGACCATGGATAGGTACGGCAAGCGGATGTTTTCTTCAGAGACCTTTACCATGCGGTCGCTGAATTACTTATGTCATTTCACCCGCCTTCAAAGAGACTTGCTCAAAGAAATGGATGATACCCTACAGGATCCAACAGCTGCAGGGTCTCAGGACAAAATCAACTCCCAGCTGGCAACCCTAAACTCGATTGTTAACTCCTCCATGCGGCTTATTTCTTATGCGGCCAATGGGGCAAGTAGGGCTGCAGGCACAGGCGTGGCCTTAAGACTTCATGCCTGGATGCGGCTTTGTAACTTTGCTGACCCCTTTAAGGCATCCTTCACCAACTCTCCCTTTGATGGTTCAGCATTGTTTGGATCTCAGGTGAAGGATACTTTGACCAGATGCGAACAAGAAGGCAAGACTCTCTCTGCCGTGGGAGTCTGTTTTTCCACCCCATCTAGACCATACCCTAAAGGTCAGAAAGGTAGAAATGCGCAAACCACAGGGAGTCATGCCGGACACACGAGGTGAGTTCCCCTCTAGAGGCAGGGGGGGACAATAACAGATGCCGCCCCAGGGGCAGAGGGGGTCCGCAGAATCAGGGTAGCAGAGAAGCTGTCTCTGGCCAACCCTTCCAGCATCCCTGAGAAGCTGCCCGGCTGTCCGCCTTCGGAGGCAGTCGGGGGAAGATTATCACTGTACCCAAAAGCCTGGCTTTCCCTCATGAAAGACAGATGGGTACGGTCAATCATATCCGAGGGTTACAAAATTCCCTTTGTCCACACCCCAAAACAGCCAAAAAGGCCCCTTCCAGATGTTCCACCTGGTCTAAGGGAACAAGCAGTATTAGAAATCTTAAAACTGCTAAGAAAAAGGGCCATCCAACCAGTCCCAGCAGACCAGCAAGGATCCGGAATCTACTCCAAGTTCTTTTTGGTATCAAAAAAGACAGGGGACTGGAGACCAATTTTGGATCTCAGCAGACTGAACAAGTCTGTTCAAAGAACGAAGTTCCGGATGGGCACGCTACAGTCGATTCTACCCTTTTTGGGCCAGGACGATTGGATGTGCTCTATAGACCTTCAGGATGATCGTGCTACCACATCAAAATGCACAGGCGCTCCAGGAGGTTTCTCCACTTCCGGCTGGGGCCAGTCACTACCAAGTCAGGGCCCTGCCCTGTCTCCTACAGCCCCCCGAGTGTTTACCAAATGTATGGCAGTGGTTACGGCTCATCTGAGGCGTCAAGGATTCCAGGTTTTTCCATATCTGGACGACTGGCTCCTTACCGCCACCACCAGGCATCAACTTATTCAGTCCAGAGATTACACCATTCAGATTTGCGAAGAGCTAGGTATCTCCATAAATTTCAAAAAGTCTGCTTTGTCACCTTGTCAGTCTATTACCTTCATAGGCACCATATTAGACACAGTCGAACTATCTGCAAAACTAACGGCACAAAGAGTCTCAGATATTCGCGAACATGTTCATATCCTTCTTCAGAACAACAAAATCCAGGCCAAGTTTGTACTAAAGACTCTAAGTCTCATGGCGGCTGCCATTACGTTACTTCCCTTAGCTCGCTTCCATATGCGACTCCTTCAGTGGATGCTCTTCTCTCAGTGGTTCTTCCAGCAGCTCCCAATGTCACACAACATATTAATAACTCAGTCGTGCAAGAAACACCTGTCTTGGTGGATGGTCTCCCTTCAAGTGATTCAGGGCAGACCCTTTGTCCCCCCCTCTGGTTGCTACAGTGACAGCGGATGCCTCCCTGATCGGGTGGGTGGGGGGGCATTTTCAGGGCAGGACGGTCCAGGGCACTTGGCAACCTTTCGAGTGCCACCTGCACATAAATGTCCTAGAGATGAGAGCAGTACTTTTAGCGTTGTAAGCCCTTCAGGACTCTCTTCCCATCGGGATGATTGCATTTCAGACGGACAATATGTCCGTAGTATGGTACATCAACTAGCAGGGCAGAACCAAGTCCTATCCCTTATGTCGAGAAGCACTCAGACTTTGGCAGTGGGCGATCTCCTCTCAGCAGTTTCTGATAGCAATGCATATCCCCAGGAAGTCCAACGTCATAGCGGACAGGCTGAGCAGAGCCATTCTCATGCCGCACGCAGTCAGTGTGGAGAAAATTTTCGGAAAATGGGGTCAGCCTTGCTGCGATCTTTTCGCAACACCTCAGAACAGCAAGTGCCACGAATTTTTCACTCTCTTCCCGGCCACCCCCCAGAGACGCTCTAGTCCACGATTGGCCCTGGGGTCTCCTGTACACTTTTCCTCCTTTTCCATTAATCACTCAGTTGATTCAGAAAGCTACCGCCTTGAGATCCACAATGATCCTCATTGCTCTGTACTGGCCTCGACAAATCTGGTTTCCGTTCCTGCATCGTTACCTCTTGGAGCAGCTCTGGCATCTGGACCCAGTTCCAGATCTCTTGACCCATCAGTCGGGCAAGCTGCACCAATCCCTCCCCTCTCTCAACCTCACAGCTTGGTTGCTCCACTTCCAACCTTAGCCAGGCTTCCCTTTGTCTCCCATTCGGTGTGTGACATCATTTTAGCTTCTCACAAATCTTCTACCAGGAGGATTTATGCCAGCAAATGGAAATGTTTTTCCTTCTGGCCAAAATCTAGGAACATAGACCCATTCGTGGCTCCTATCCAGTCAGTCCTGGATTTTTTGGCCAAACTTTTTCAATCAGGATCTTCTTCGTCCACTATCAGAGTCCAGTTAGCGGCCATTTCAAATTTTCATGTGGGCCTGTCAGACTCCTCTATTATGTTTCATAAACTGTGTAAAGCCTTCCTTAAAGGTATCTTTTTACTTAAGCCCCCGGTCCGACATCCCCCACCGCAGTGGGATTTGAATCTAGTTTTAACCTCCTTGATTCTCCCTCCCTTTGAACCTGCGGCTTCCTGTTCTTTGAAGTTTCTTTCATGGAAGACTTTGTTTCTAGTGGCCATAACCTCTGCGAGGAGAGTCTCAGAACTTCACGCCTTTATGCGTCCTCCTTATCTGGTTTTCCATAAAGATAGAGTGTCCCTAAGAACTAACCCCTCCTTTTTATCCAAGATATCTTCTGAGGCAAATCTAAACCAGACTATCGATCTCCCAGTTTTCTTCCCTAATTACTCCAGCAGAGTGGAACAAAAGTTGCATTTCTTGGATGTTCATCGCCAACTCCGTTACTACCCGGATAGAACCAAGCAATTTAGGAAATCTGAGCAGCTCTTCCTATCTTATGTTGAAGGGAAGAAAGGCCTTCCAGTTTCCAAAGTAACCCTTTCTAGATGGTTGGCCTCTGTCATCACTTTCATCTATGAACTGAGGCATCAAAAGCTTCCTTCAAAACCTAGAGCCCATTCAACTAGAGCCTTAGCTACGTCAATAGCCTTTCAGGACAGGTTGCCTTTAGATTCAGTTTGTGCAGCAGCCACATGGGCCTCTCCCCATACCTTTATTTCTCATTACAAATTGGACATGGCCTCCAGAAGCCGAGCTAACTTTGGTTCCACCGTCCTCAAGAGTCTGTTCCGATGAGCCACCCATGTTTGAGGTGCTAGGGATGCAGTCCCATCAAGTAAGAATGAAGGCGAGATTGACAACTTAACATTGAGAAGTTATGTACCTACCATAACGTTCCATGTTAGTTATCTTCTTCTTGCCTTCTTTCTGCGTCCCCCTCAACCCCTAGCCTGGACAGACCGATAGGATCCTACGGGGCCTTATTTTTTTGCCCAGTATGGTCTCCAGTGGTTATCCTTTCCTTGGGATGGCTATCTATATGGGTATGCCTCTCTCACTCCTTTGTTCTGGGGACAGAACTGCTATAGTGTTAGCTATCAAACGAGATCTGGGTAGTTAGCGCCTAGCATTGTGGGATACAGGGTTACCTCTAGCCGGTAAAAGTAGCTCTCAAGCTTTGGTATAAGCCGAGTCAGCAAGAAAGAAGGCGAGAAGAAGACAACTAACATGGAACTTTATGGTAGGTACATAACTTCTCATTTTTCACTGAGCCACCCAAGATCAAGGTGCTAGGGACACTGTCCCACAGGTAAGAATGAAGGCGAGATTGGACTGCATAACATCAAGAAGTTATATAC
Source organism: Protopterus annectens (assembly GCF_019279795.1). Taxonomy (NCBI): domain Eukaryota; kingdom Metazoa; phylum Chordata; order Ceratodontiformes; family Protopteridae; genus Protopterus; species Protopterus annectens. The sequence goes on from NC_056733.1 coordinate 42,529,198, forward strand.
TCACCATAACCTTCAATGTATGCAGTCCATCTCGCCTTACATTCTTGCTAACTCTCCGTCCTTCCCCCTCTTGAAGGACCTGGAGGTATTGTCTCTAGGTGTCAGTAGTCCTTTCTGTTTGGGTTGTTCTTCTTCTCAGTGTGTATGTGTGTGAACTTGCAGCAAACAAGATCTGGGGAATAGATCTGTTGCATGATGGGATACCTCTTGGCCGAGTTGGAGCCGAGGTTCAGCTCCGAACCCACGGGTAAGAATGTAAGGCGAGATGGACTTCATACATCGAATGTTATGGTGAGTACATAACTTCTTGATGTTCATCGTGTTTCACTGTTGCAGTCATTACACTTGGGTTATCTTGCTGGCAGGCTACCCGCAGTCGGCCTGAATTCCAAAGTCTAGGTCCGGTGTCGGTTGCTGTCACCTCTTCCCTGACGTCAGTGCGCTAGGGGTATAAAAGATGCAGCCGACGCCATTTTCTTCAGTCTTTCTTGCCGCGCGGTGCCCGAAGCAAAAGCAGTTCGCAAGTGCCAGTCGGCCGACTCCTGAGATTTTCAAAATCGAATTTCAGATCCGAAGTCTTCATTGAAGCTAAGTACCCCGTTGGGGAAACTTTTTTCTTGCTCCAGACCAATGACAGAAAAAGTTAACAATTGTATTTCTTGTGGGAAGCAAATACCTCATAAGGATTTTCACTCTTACTGTATTCCTTGCCTAGGCCGTGATCACAACGTTGCTAGCTGTCGGTTTTGCACTAGATTTAACCAACGCACTATTAAGCGTCGGTACAATTTTGCCTTTCATTACTTTGGCCGAAGATTCAATTATATGATGCTGTCGGAACAACCGATGACCGGAGTTTATAAAAAGCGCAAAGAAAAGGAAAAGGACAGGCATCCGAGGTCCAAAACCGATGACGATGCTTCCGCTAAGCCAGTCGCCGGTTCTCAGTGAGGTGCTTTCGCAGCCCCTGACACCCGCTAGCTCAGAGCCACAGGCTGCTGCTGATTCCCACGTGGAGCCAGTTAGGCCTCTGGATGCTCAAGGTATTGGACACTCGGAAACTATTCCCTCAGATGGGTCCGGAGCCGCTGAGCAGGCATCTGCTTCTGAGGGTGTTTTCAGACCTACACAGTTATATGTAAAGCCTTCTTCAGCTTCTAAAGCAAAGACTAAAGCAGCTTTAAAGACAAAGAAACAAGTACAGCATTCTCCTGGACAGACTTCCATGCCTAAAAAACAGATGCTCAAAATGGCCGAAGACCTAATTACCTTGATCAGAGGTACCCATCCCCCTCCTGATAAGAGGCCTAGGCAAGAGACAGAATATGAATCTTCAGATCAGGTTTCCATTTCCTCTGATTCCTCTTCTGAGCAGGAATACTCTCTTCCTCCCTATGAGGATTCTGATGCTGAAGAATCTATTCCTTCAGCCTCTCCTCCTGAGGATTTTTCTTTTGGGGAAACCCTGCATACCATGAGGGAGCACTTCCACTGGGAGAGCCAAGTCTACTCAGATTCAAAGAAAAGGCTTAGAGATTTTCTTTTCTACCTCAGCACAGGCCACTTGCTATTCCTCCAGTGTTAGACATTGTAGATGATGTATTTTCAGAGTCCGCCCTTTCACCTGACTCTTTACCCCCTGCCCCTGTAAAACCAGACAGATATTACAGGGTTCCAGACTCACATAAATTTCTTTATAAAAACCCTGCTGCTGATCCAGAAACTATTTCTCAAGGTCCCAAAGGGGTCAAGGCCTCTACTGCAAAAAACCCTATCCCCTCTGACAGGGATTCTAGGGCACTAGACAGATGGGGGGAAAAAGTTTACACTTCTGCTACTTTGGCTATGAGGACCTTAAATTGTCAATTTCATATGCTTAAATATCAGCAATACTTAATGTCACTGCTAAAACAGAAAATGTTGGCAAATTCTGATTGTGCAGAAAATAAGGAAATGCAGGATTTATTGCATGCAACTGAACAAGTGGGAAATCATACATTGCAATGTGGTTTTGATTCTCTAGAGGCCTCTTGCAGGGTTACAGTTACGGGTTCTGTCATTAGAAGACATGCTTGGTTAAAGGAACAGATTCTACCTGATCATGTTAAGGCAAAATTACTAGATGCTCCATTACAGCATGATATTTTATTTGGTGTTAAAGCAGAGGAGGTGTTGAAGAAAATAGAGGACAAAGCGAAATCCATGCAAACAGTAAAGGATTTCTTACAGGTACAGCCACCCAGATTTATCAGGAACTGGCCTACAAAGAACTGGTCCTTTCCAGTGTCAGACAGACCACAAAGAGGCAGATACAGGTGCCCTAGAGGCAGATCCCAACCCCAGGGCTCATACAGGCCTAAATAGTGGGGCACTTCTACCTCCAAAAGCAGAGAAGACGAATTACAGCCATACAGGAAACAGTCCCAATGACTTCCTTCTGCCAGCAACAAGCACTTATCTTTTGGCAGCCCCCTTAGGGGGGAAAACTAGCACTTTTTTCTCAAAACCGGCACACGATTACCCAGGACAAATGGGTCTTGAATATAGTGTCCCAGGGCTACAGGTTCCATTTTCACACCCTGCCAAGGGCAAAAGGTATGCCAGACCTGCCACACAATCAATGGGCAGAGGCACAAAAACAAGTTTCATCCCTCATGGACATGAGGGCCATTCAGCCAGTACCACAGCAAGAGCAGGGACAAGGATTTTACTCAAGACTTTTCTTGGTACCCCGAAAGGACAAAGCCTGGAGACCAATACTGGACCTGTCTTTTCTAAATACATTTCTAGACATTCCAAAATTCAAAATGTTGACTTTGCAGCAGCTTCTGCCCTTGCTGGGCAAAAAGGCTTGGCTTGTAACTTTGGACCTAAAAGAGGCATACCTGCATGTACACATCAGACAATCTTGCAGAAGATACGTCAGATTCATAGCTGGCTCAATGCACTACCAATTCTCTGCACTGCCCTTTGGCTTATCTACTGTGCCCAGGGTCTTCACAAAATGCCTGGTACCAGTAATTGCATATTGCAGAAAAAGAGGAATTCAAATTTATCCTTACTTAGATGATTGCCTAATTCAAGCAGAGAACAAGGACATTCTACTAGAACACCTGGCGTTTGTAAAAAGATTATTGATATGCCTAGGGTACACAGTAAACGAAAATAAATCAAAATTAGTACCCTCTCAAGAGATAATATTCTGGGTGCAAGCTTAAATACAACTGCCCAGATGGCTTATCTCACGCCAGACAAACAAAGGCAACTGACTTCTTACTTCACAATGTTGGCAACAAAGACCCAGTTAACTGCAAGAAAAATTCTGCAGGCCTTGGGATTCATGGCATCCTGCTAATTCCATATGCCAGACTGCATATGAGGAAACTACAATGGTATCTAAAAAGTGTTTGGACTCAACATTGCCACAGCCTGGAAACATTGATTACCCTCATTCCTTGCCTTCAACAGGAGTTTCGATGGCGGGCACAGTCCTGTCACCTCAACAAGGGACAGCCATTCAACCTACCCACAGCCAGGCAGTCAATAACAACAGATGCTTCAGATTATGCCTGGGGGGCCCACATGGCAGGAAAATGTATTCAGGGCACATGGCCCTCAAGCCAAATGCATCTTCATATCAATCAAAAAGAGATGCTAGCTGTTCAAAATGCCCTGACAGCTTTCAAGGACTTTCTTCATCCAGGACAACTACTGATAAGGACAGACAATATTACAATCATGTGGTACATAAACAAGCAGGGAGGCACACATTCCTACCCCCTCTGCAGACAAGCCATGACTTTGTGGGACACAGCATTGATTTATCAAGTACATTTGCAAGCACAATTCCTGCCACGAAAGAAAAATACTCTGGCAGACGAACTAAGCAGAAACATTACGGATCCCCACAAGTGGAAACTGGATCCACAAGTCTTCAGCATGATAACAAAGAAATGGGGATGCCCAGACATAGATCTTTTTGCCTTCCCTCACAACTACCAACTACAGAAAGTCTGCACAAGGACTTATCACAAGCAAGCATGGAAAGTGGATGCTCTATCATTCAGCTGGAAAGCCCTAACAGTATATGCCTTTCCTCCTCTGCCTCTCCTTCCCAAGGTACTCCTAAAGGTCAGACAAGAGAAGACAAAAATGATTCTGATTGCCCCAGACTGGCCCCGCCAGCACTGGTACCCAATCCTAAAGAGCTTAACTCAAGGCCCAGCCTGGACATTGCCTCTGATTCCTCATTTGCAAACCCAATGAAACAATCAGATCCTGCACAGCCAACTCAAGACCCTAAATCTGGCAGCATGGCGAATAATGTAGCCATTCAGAACACACCTCTCTCTAAAGCAGTGATGGATGTTATTTTGGAGGCCAGGAGGCCAAGTACCAGAAAATCTTATGCAGAAAAATGGAAGAGATTCTGTGCTTGGAACCAAGCACAAGGAATTGACACGCTGGTACCAAATATTCCTCAGATTTTACAATACCTAACTGAGATGCTGGACAAAGGCCTAACCTTCTCATCAATTAAAATCCATGCCTCTGCTATTTCAGCTCATTTCAATACGGAACCACCTATTTTTTCTCACCCATTACTAAGGCAATACCTTAGAGGGGTCAAAAACATAAGACCTCCAAGGAGAGCACCAATACCTACATGGGACCTCAACTATGTCTTGGAGAAACTTACACTGCCACCTTCTGAGCCAGCCAATACAGCTGAAATAAAGTTCTTATCTTGGAAAACAGCTCTGCTCCTAGCAATAACCTCTGCAAGACGAGTTTCAGAGTTACAGGCTCTCATGGCTGTGGAACCTTTCATCATTTTCCATCCAGACAGGGTTTCTCTGAGGACTAACCCTACATTTTTGCCTAAGGTAGTGTCCAGTGTGGCCCTTATCCAAACCATTCATTTGCCAACTTTTTATCCAAACCCACAGAATAAGGGTGAGAGACTCCTGCATTCTTTGGACATACACAGACAGCTACGCTTCTACTTGGACAGAACTAAAGCTTTCAGAAAGACTGAGCAACTTTTCGTGGCATATGCTGCAGGATCACAAGGAAAGCCTATCTCAAAGCAGACTATTTCAAAATGGATAGGCCACTGCATTCGTTTCTGTTATTCACAACATGGCAAATCAATTCCTAAGGACATTAGGCCACATTCCACCAGAGCAGCAGCCACTTCAGCAGCCTTCCTCAGAGGGGTATCAACCAAAGACATTTTATAGGCTGCAACTTGGAGTTCAGTGCACACTTTCACTACCATTTACCTCTCTACTCTAAATCCAGAGCAGGCTTTGCCACTGCAGTTTTGCAGGGCCTTATAGCCTCTCCTAATCCTATTTAGGCCCAGCGTCCCTACCTCGGGATTCAACCCAAGTGTAATGACTGCAACAGTGAAACACGATGAACATAGTACATTTGTGTACCTACCATAAATGTAGATGTTCGAGTATATTCACTGTTGCAGTCCAGGTTACCCACCCACCATCCCCCTTCTCATTGCTGGGACTTTTCTGTACTTTTCTATCCTATACAACCTATGTGATGTATTTGCTTGTGGATGAAGGAATTGTTTGTTTTTGCATGCATACTTATTGGCAAAAAATTTTAGCCTACCCTTTTGGGGGCACCTGACATCTTGGGCAAGAAAAACTGAAGAAAATGGCGTCGGCTGCATCTTTTATACCCCTGGAGCACTGACATCAGGGAAGAGGTGACAGCAACCAACGCCAGACCTAGACTTTGGAATTCAGGCCGACTGCGGGTAGCCTGCCAGCAGGATAACCCAAGTGTAATGACTGCAACAGTGAATACACTCGAACATCTACATTTATGGTAGTTACACAACTGTACTTTTTAACCTGTACTTCGGAGAAGTACATTCTGAACAATAGGGATCCCAGAACTGATCCCTGTGGAACACCACTGTTTACGGCTCTACTGGAGGAGGTGGAATCCCCTATTTTGACCATATGAGTTCTATCAGTGAGCCAGTTTGCAACATACCAGACAGTATATGGGTTGATATCCAGCTGGGTGAGTTTATCAATGATGCCTGAGTGGGGGATTGTGTCAAAGGCCTTGGCTAAGTGTAGGTAGGCTGTATGCACAGATTTGCCCTCACCTAGGTCTTTGGTGAGTGCCTTGAATAAGTCCACCAAGTTTAACAGGCATGATCTGCTCTTGACAAAGCCAAACTGGGTGGGGTTGAGCATTTGGAGATTTACTATATCTTTGTTATTAAGGTGCATGATGATTCATTCTATGGGCTTATAGATAAGGCTGGTCAGGCTAATAGGTCTATAGTTCCTGGGGTCAGTGGATGCATCCCTTTGTGCAAAGGGATGATGGCAGCTGTTTTCCATTCCACTGGGATGAAGCCAGTGCTTAGACTGGCACAGGTCACCTGTGAGCAGTCTGTACGACACATAGTAAAGTGACAATGATTTCAGTCTGTCCACATAAGACAGATCTTGAAGGCCCTGAATTTTTTTGTAAGGAACATTTGTTGTCTCTCCAATTGAAAAGTGTGACCAATGGTAATGCTAATTCCTGTTTTAACCCATGTAGAACACAGCCCGGGATGTTGTCTGGTCCCATAGATGCTGTGTTTTTGGTCTTGGAGAGGACATTTAAGACCTGCTTCTTGGAGATACTAGGTGAGGAACAGGTGTTAGAGATGCTTTAGGGTATATGTGGTGGGGACTGGGGAGTGAAGTTTTCATACAGCAGGTTTGCTATATCCACACATTCTGTATATGTAGTACCATTAACTATGAGTTCAGCGCAAATCTGGGCTTTACCCTTGAGGTTATGGATGTAACTAAAGAACGCCTTGTGGTTATCCTTAGTTTGGGAAGCTAATTTGGATTTGTAGTTAGATTTGGAGGACTTCAATGGGAGTCTTATTTGCTTTAATTTGTTTAAGTTGAGGAGGGAGTGTTTCCAGTTTTGAGACCATTCCTTCCTGCTCTTAGACAGCAATTTCTTTCTCCTGTTATATAGCCTATTAATAGCAGTTGTGCACCAGGCAAATTTGTTTTTCCTTGAAGATCTTGCTTTGGCTCTGTCAGGTATGGCAGAGTCAGTACAGTTGTACAGGTGCTCGTACAAAGAATTGGTGTATAACTCAGCATAGGTGTCTGTTCCGTCAATGGAGGGAGGGGCTATGAAGTTATTTATGCTGTCACATAATTGGTTGTAATTGACCTTGGAGAAGGTTATTAGATTTGTTGTTGCTAAGGAGGGCCTTGGGCCTTGTATTATAGTTACTTCTGGAGAGACTGGTTTGTGGTCAGATCTTACCAGGGATGGCCACACACTAGGTGTGGTGCAGCAGTCCCCCATGTTGGTGAGTACCAGATCCAGGATGTTTGAGCCCCTTGTGGGTATGTCAACCAGCTGGTCCAGGGCATTGGAATTAAGAAAGTCAAAGAACCTTTAGGCAAGTGAGTTAGAACATGTATAATTTACCCAGTCAATGTATCTTGATTGACTCAAGTAGATCCAAGTGGACTGAGTGAATATCCTGATTCATGAAGGGGGTCCTACAGCTAGCAATGACCTGGAAAGGGGTCTTACCTAGAGTCAGTTGCACCTGAAGTAATTCAAGGGAACCGTGTTGTTTAACCAATCTAGAGGTATATTTATCTTTAATGAATATTGATACACCACCTCCTTTAGTTCTCATGGCTTCAGTTTGTGTTCTGAATGTGTGGAAGGAAATGTAACCTGGTATAGCCGGGGTGCTCTCTGCAGCCTTAAACCAGGTCTCAGTGACTGCACAAATATCATTATCTTCCAAGGTGAGGACTGCTTCCAGTTAGTGCATTTTCTGGTTTAGACTCCTAGCATTTAGCAGCATAACCTTGAGGTTGTTTTTAGAGAGTATTTTTATATTTGGAATTGTGTTCTTGTGACATTGCCTAAAAAAGGCACTATGGGGACAGCAAGAGCCTTAGTCAGTAACAGAAATCTCAGGTGTGTCAGGTGAAGACCATCTCTGACAAAGCATCAAGGTCTGTCGATCATGTCATCCCAGGCTGATAGATACTGGATCCCATTTGAATGACACCAAAAACTATGCCAAATGTTAAGTTAATCATTTTTTGTTTGTATTGAGGTATCATCTTAAGCAAAGGTAAAATGCTGCTTAAGGCTAAGGACATACCTGCCTGAGACACATAAGCAGGGAGCTCAGTTATATCTCTCTTCATATAATCCAGTGAGGTACATCTCAAGTTGTTCACATCAACATGGACTATGATGGAGTCATAACAGTGCCTGTTGTTGAGAGACCTGAGTGCATGTGTGATAGGGCAGATCCTGGAACCTGACAGACAGTTGACCATGATGTTTTCCTTATCCAACCTGGTGAGAGGAATATCTTTGTGTCTTACAATTGAGTTGCCTGTGACTAAGATGCTTGTTTGTGTTATGGCTTAGGGGCTTGTCTGGTGAGACACTGGTGTGTGTGATATATTATGTGTACTATGTTCTGCAGAGGATGCATTATGTGAAAGATGCTTCTGTTTGTGTTTGGGAGGTCTCTGATGGTAAGTTTCTGGTAAGGATCTCCACATACGTAGGTTTATGTGTTGTTGGTTTGGTAGGTGCAGGAGGTGAGTTGTGCCTGTTTCAACCTGCTTAGTATCAAATGAACTGGCTGGTGAGCAAGAGAGCCTGCATTGTAGGTTCTTGATATAGATGCATCTCTCACATAATGAATTTGTGTGGACTAGAAGAAGTGGGTTAGCAGTGTACATGAGGCAATTGCTACATTGCCTCAGGATGCCTATGTCGACCAGGCTGGCTGGAGAAACTCTGGGAAATTGTCCATCCATAGTGCTAGGTAAGTTGATGTACTCAGAAAACAGGGAGAGAACAGGAAGGACCAGGTAAAATAGAGGACAGGAAAAGTGGATAAAGCCTATTAAGTGGGTAGGATCTATCTTGGTACCTCAGGAGCTTCACTGAATGTATCACCTGTCAGTGAGAGACAGTCGTGAGAGCTCACTGATGGAGCATCAGCAGAGTACTAAGGGAAAATTTGCATGCAGAAGTGTTTGCATCTGTAATTGCCAATGGTGTCCGCTGCTGCTCTGCAGTACATGACGTGCAAACAAGTGCAAACCCATGGTGCATATGTAGCAAATGAGAGCAGACTGGTTTAAACAAATTAAAGAATTAAAAAAAGCTCAAAAGTGAGCCCTGTTCCAGCAACCTTCAATCAGATGAGTTCTAACTGCACACTCCTGCCACTAGGTTGCAGGGAAACCCTCTCCAACAAAAGATGGCCTGGCTTAGTGCTCAAGTTATACAAACAGAACTAGATTCAGCAGGTCGGAATCTAGTCTGTGCTACAGCAAACAAAGTGCAACAGTTTCTGAAAAAAAACAGTTCAAATAAACAGTAATATGGTATAAACGTGGTTCAAAAGTGCAATATACAGTGAAATTTATACTTAAGTTTTGCAGAGATAAGCAGATGCCTTGGATTGTAAATACAGCAGAGCAGTAGCTGGTCGCCAAACTCTGTGGAGCTTTGATAAAATGAGTAAACCCGTGCAAACGCTGTGCTTACATAGCAAATGAGCAAACTGATATAAACAAATTAACCAATAAAAAAGATCAAAACTGAGCCGTGTTCCAGCAGCCTTCAGTCACATGAGTTCTAACTGCACACTACTACCACTAGCGTGCAGGAAAACCCTCTGCAAAAAAAGAATGCTTGGTTTAGTGCTCAAGTTATACAAAGAACAAGATTTAGCAGGAGTGAATCTAGTCTATGCTACAGCAAATAAAGTGCAACAATTTAAAAAAATAGTCCAAATAAGTAGTGATATGGTAAAAACGCAGATCAAAAGTGCAATATACAGTGAAAAATTCTGCTTAGATTTTGCAGAGATTTGCAGAACCTTGGATTGATCAGATAAATACAGCAGAGCAGTAGCTATTCACCAAACTCTGTGGAACTTTGCTAAAACAAATGCAAAACCGCACAAATGCGGTACTTTTATACCAAAGGAGAGGAAACTGATTTAAACAAATTAACCAATAAAAAAGCTCAAAACTGAGCCCTATTCTACCAACCTTCAGTCAGATGAGTTCTAACTGCACAGTTGGACATTTGGTCTTCTTTATGCTTTCCCACCAACTCCATTAATAATGAAATTTCTCTAGAAAGCGTCCTTGTGCAAGGTCAAAGTAATCCTCACTGCTTTCTTCTGGCCTCTACAAGTATGATTCCTGTTGCTATGTCCTCATCTTTTGCGATACCCTTGGGGTCTGTTCCTCTTTCAGATCTACTGTCTCATCCATCTGGCAAACCTCATCCGGACATGAAATTCCTCAAACCGACCGTATTGTTTCTCCAGTTCCACTGATGGCCAAAGTTCCTTCCCTACCTACCAGGATGCCTCATAAATAGGGTAAGTAAGTATCCTGACTATATTTCAGAAACTTTCCGATGAAAAGATTTACAAGAGTAAATGGAAAAAGTTTACTACGTGAGTGATTGAAAATTGATTTGACCCATTCTCTTCTAACTTATCCTTTATTTTTAACTTCATGGTGGGTCTTTGTCATGCTGGTGCTAGCTACTCCACTATTAAAGTTCAGTTTGCAGCCATATAAAATTGTCATGTGAGTACTAAAGATTCTTCATTTGTAGTCTTGAAAGTCTTTATAGCCTTTCTACATGGCCTTTCTTGTGAGAATTTAAATTAAAGATGCAGACTCACCTTCAAATATTGCCATGATGCTGCAGACCCTTACACTGCCTCTCTTTGAACTTGTATCTTCTGTATAACTTAAGTTTCTATCTTGGAAAACATTTTTCCTGGTGGCTTGTACGTCAGCTAGACAATTATCAATGAGTTTCAAGCCTTTCCATGTAAGCCTCCTTACTTAGCATTCTATAAAGACAAAGTCTCTCTTGAATCCATCCCTACCTTTTTGTGTAAAGTAGCTTCAAAGTCAGCCTTAAACAAAATGATACATTTACCTGTCTTTTTAATTATTCTCACAAAAGTGAATACACCTTATATACCTTGGATGTGCAAAGACAACTTAGATTTTTACTAAAAGCATGAGGAAAGATGATTGTCTTTTTGTATCTTATTCCAACACAAAACTGGATTAAAGGATCTCTAAAGTGTCCTTATCCAGATGATTTGCAGACTGTGATCTTTGTTAATAACTTAAAGGGACTGTGTCTTCCAACTAAATCAAGAGCTCACTCCTCTAGATCTGTTCTACTTCTACTGCCTTTTTCAAACATACTGTATATCCCTGGATGATATCTGTGCTGCGGTTACATGATCTACAATGTGTACATTTGTTCATAGGTTCGTAGGTATATACTAGACTAGACTAACAACCTTCAGGACATTTGTAAACTTAGCTGTGTAATCCGACCCAATTGTGTCCCTATGCATCTTGGGTGTTTATTAGGAGAGGTATGTTAGGAAGTTTCTTTATTTTATGTGTGGGGGATAGGTATGTTAGTTTGAGAATTACTGTCTGCCATTGTCTGTCAGAGTCTTGGAGTCAGGCCTGGGGTGAATTTCTGATTTCCCATCCATTGGTCAAGGTTATGCTTCAGTAGGTTTAGAGATGGACTCTGTTTCACATGGATGCCTGTTCCAGACATGGGAATCCTCTGAGACACACATCTGTTCCACCAACATGTCTTATTTATGTTACAAGCAAAATATAAATCATTAGATTTAATAGTTTGGATGCTGCTCATTTTGCAGGTATGCAAAAGGTCCATCAGAGCTGGATCCAAGAATGCCTTGTATGCCAGGCATAGATCGCCACTCAGTAACCTGTAGGAGACAGAGTATAGAGATATGGGTTTAAGAAACCTTTGTGGGCATTCCAGCTGTTTATTGTGTCTGGTCAGGTACTTACCAAAGGGGACATTGTACTCAATGATGGGTCTGATAAGGGCTGAACAATGTTGCATTATGACTTCCTTGTACCTAGATGCAATGCCCTTACATATAGGTTGAGTGACATAGAATGATTTTCTTACTGCCTTGGCTACATGTTGCTAAAAGGCCAGATTACTGTCTACATATGTTCCCAGATCCTGACTACTGGGTCAAATCTTAGTGATGTCTTATCAGTGGAGTAATTAGCCTGGGTGGCAGTTTTCCCAAATGGCACTATAATGCATTTCTTGGCATTGAGTTTTAATCCATGACTTTGGCACCAGTCATTTGTCTGTGTTAGACCCTTTTGTAAGATATTTGTGTCATGGAGGAATCTACATTAACTCTCAATTTGCAGTCATCTATGAACTTGGTCAGCCAAAAGCCCTTAACATTAGCCTTTACCTCCAAGAAATATATGCCAAATAGGAGCGGTTCCAGCATGGAGCCCTGAGGTATCCCATCGGTAAATGGTCTCTTAGTTGAGACAGTATCACCAGTCTTGACTTCCTGGGTCCTGTCTGTGAACCAGCTAGCAATCTAGTGAGTTATGTAGAGGTCTGTGCACAGTTCAGTGAGTTTGTCAACAATACCCGAGTGGGGCATTGTATTGAACACCTTAGTCAGGTCTAGGTTGGCTTTTTGCACTGTTTCTCCTTCATTCATTTTCTTGGTGACCTTCTCAATGACGTCTACCAAGTTTAGTAGGCATGATCTTCCCTTGACAAAACCATCTGGATTGGGTCCAGTGTCTGAAGGTTGCAATTTCCATGATAATTCGATCCATGGCTTTGCATATTAGACTAGTCATACTAATAGGTCTGTAGTTTCCGTGATCAGTTGATGGTCCATCCTTGTAAAGTGGGTTAACTGTTGCATTCCTCCATTCTTGTGGTAAGCCTGTTTTGAGGCTATAGTTAAAAGGTGACTCAAGTGGTGCTGATAGGTCATGTTTCAAGCTATTTATGAGGCATCCTGGGATGTCGGCCCCACTGAGGCTGTGCTTTTGGCCTTAATGAGCACCATTAGAACCTCCTACCTATTAATAGTTGGGGGATTATGCTAGTAGGTTTTCATGGGGGAGACAGGGGATAAGGGGTGAAGTTTGAGTTGAATTTGTCAGCCAGCAAATTCACTGTGCCACTCTTCTCAGTGAAAATGGCACCATTAACCACCAGTTCGGCACAATGTTGCATGCTGCCTCTGAGGTTTCGGACATTGCTGTTGAAGATCTTGTGATTGCCTTCAGTGTGTGAGGCTATCTACAGTTCATAATTGGCCTTGTTGGACATAATTAGTCCTCATAGTTTCCTGTTTAGTTTAATTAGATTATGGGAGTTGCTCTTCCTTTTTAGCCATGTTTTTTTCCTTTTTTTATATATCCTGTTAAGGTTATGATTCCACCAGTGTGGTTTTGTTTTTAGAGTTTCATAGGTTCATAGGTGTGTACTAGGCTAATGGCCCTGGAGCCTTTATAAGCCTAGCCCATAGAAGTGCCCTGGCATCGTGCTGCCCGATGTTAGTTCCCAGTGCCTCTATCAAGTAGAGCCACTGGAGGGATCCCTGGGGTGAACTTTCTATTTCCCATTCACTCATCATGATTTCTCTTGAAGTGGGCCAGTGAGGTGCTCTGCTTGACATGTATGGGACATCTATTCCAGAGCATGGGCCGTCTCTGGGTTATGAATCTGTCCCTCCAGCATGTTCTGTTGATTGTGGTAATGTGGTTGAGGTCTCTGGAGCATGTGGTGCAGAGGGATTGGGATTTCTTTAGATGTAGCATTTCTAACAGAGCTGGGTCAGACATGGCTTTGTAAGTCAAGCAGAGATCACCTCTTAGTAGATGATATGAGACAGTGAATAGCTGGAGTTTTTTGAGTCTGTCCATGTAGGACATGTGTTTAAGGCCTAGAATCCTCTTCGTGAAGTACTTTTGTTGCCTTTCCAGCAGGTGTCTAGTGAGGTACATGCCAAATGGGGCATTATACTCTATGATTGGCCTAATGAAGGAGGAATAGAGAGAGATGATGACCTCTTTCTTTCTGGATGCAAAACCCTTGGTAATGAGATGTACCACATAGAAGGACATTCTGACCACAGTGGCAATGTGGTGGTCGAAGGAGAGGTTGCTGTCAACCTGTGTCCTCAGATCTCTTATAATTCCTTCAATGTTCAGTGGGCTCCCATCGATGTGGTAATTAGTGGGAACTTAGCTTTTCCCAAAGGGGATGACGACGCATTTTTTGGCATTAAGCTTAAGGTCATGGTTTCAACACCAGTCATTGGTCTCAGTGAGGCCTTTCTGTAGGATGTCTAAATCACTTGGGGAGTTAATAATGGCTCCCAGCTTACAATCGTCTGTGAACCTGGGCAGCCAGAGTCCCTCCGTGTTGGCCTGGACTTCTTAGATGTAGACGCCAAACAGGAGAGGACCCAGGACCGATCCCTGTGGGACTCTACTTGTGACTGGTCGGCAGTCTGTCTTGGAGTCTGCTACTTTCACACTGTGGGTTCTATCTGTGAGTCAATTTGCAGCCCATCTAGTGATATAGGGGTTGATGCCTAGTTTGGTGAGTTTTGGTTTTTGGTGTTACTTCTGGTGGGTAAAGAAGCCTCTCTGCAGTCATTTCCATGGTGGTACAGGGTCTCTCTGAACAAATCTGCTTAGGATGTTGCGAATTTTGGGTTGGGAGGGGCATTGAATTTTGACAAACTATTGATTAATAGGATGCAGTTTGCTTAGGAATAGTTCCTAGCTGTTACAAGGTTTGCTGGAGTTACTGATCTGATTTTCATTTTGAAAGAGAGAGCTTTGTGGTCCGACCTCACCAATGACAACATGACACTGGAGGGAGGGCAACACTCTCCCTTATCTGTGAGTACCTGGTCCAGTATGTTTGAACCTCTGGTGGGTTTGTGCACTGTCAGGTCAAGGGTATTTGTGTTAATAAAGTCAGAAAACATTGTGTCTGCAAGTATGAGGCAGTCTAAGTTTTCCAATTTACGGAGGGGTAGGTAAAGTCTTCCATGAATAGGGTATTTGGTTTAATGGTGAGTGCCTCTAGTAAGTCTAGGTATGAGCTATGGGATTCTAAGGACATAGAGAGTGACCTGTAGCTTACTAGGATGTGGTATGGGACTTTGTCTATGGTGAGCTGCAGTTGGATAAGTTCCAGGGCATCATCCTGTTTAACCAATGTGGAATTATGCTTGTTGCTAATACAGCTTGAGACTCCTCCACCTTTTGTCCCTGTCTGTGCAACTGATGGCTTAAATGTGCAGAAGGCACTGAAGCTTTGCAATGCTGGAGTTATTTCTGCAGATTTAAATCATGTCTCGGTAATGACACAGATGTCATTATACTCCAGAGTGAGGAGAGCTTGTAGGGTGTGGAGTTTCTTGTTTAGGCTCCTAGCACTGAACAGTAACACCTTTAGCTTTCTTTGTATTTTATTTGCTATGCCAATAGGTTTGTCAATTTAGCATTGCCTAATAAAGGCTGTAAGAGGGTGGATAACATTGTAGCCAGTATTTCGAAAGATAGGTGCACACCATCCTTTGCAAAGCAATGTGGTTTACTAACTATGTTGACAGATATTGAATCCCCCTGGAAAGACACCAAAAACTAAACCAGTTATTGAAGTCAGTCATCGTTTGCTTGTACTGTGGCATCATCCTTGGTGAAGTTAGAATGATGCTCAGTGAAGAGCACATATCTACCTGAGACACACGTTCAGGGAGATCAACAATGTTTGTCTTCATAAAGCCCAGGAAAGTCTCAGGTCATTAATGCCCACATGGAGTATGATAAAATCATACTGGTACTTGTGTAGTGAATTCAGTGTGTGTGTAATTTGGCAGATCATGGCTCTAGATAAGCAACTAATCATTATCTTCTCCGTGTTCAGTCTGGTTAGTGGGACATCTGTGTGTCATGCAATGGAGTTCTGTGTGACAAGAGCCCAGAGTAGTGTGTTGGCTTGCCTTATGAACATTTCTGTTGGGGCTCCACTAGGTGTAAAAGTATGTGCATTGTTTGCTTTTGGTGAGTGCTTTAGAGATTGCTGAGGATTGGTGTTGCTGTTTATAGGTTTAGGAGGTCTTTGAGGTTTGGGAAGATTGCTTTTTCAGTGTTTCAGATTAGGTTGGTCAATGTGTATGGTGGACACTTTGTGGTGGATGTAGTGTGTGTGTGTGTTCTTGACAACCTTGTTTGTATGCAAGATTTTTGTTTCCACTGGAATTGTGTAGGTGCAGCTCTTGCATATTGTGTTTGTTTCTGTAAGGATTAAATAGTTGTCTGTGAACATGAGACAACTGCTATATTGTTTCAGGATGTTCTTATCTTCCAACTTGGCTATGGAGATATTTGGAAATTGCATAGTCTTGTTGTCTGGACCTATATTTGGGTGGGCTACTGTACGTCATAGACTGGGTTATACAGAGGTCTCCTCAGGTGGTCTTTGGGGTTTGGCACTAGACTAGGTTAGATTGTGCTAAGACTTGATAGTAGTGCTGCTTAATGTGCTGGAGACCAGTTGTAGTAAGGGAGGTTTACTCAAGTGCAATGCTGCTTTAGTATTTTAGTTTTTAGTAATTTATATTTAGCGTTATGGATATATGGAAAAAAATGGGTGGAAAAATATTTAAATAGGTTACACAACAGACAACGAGAATGAAAGAGGTGAGGGAGGGACTTGGACATCAGATTACTATAAGGGGGTGGAAGCCAGAGCCAGCTTATTAAAACCATACAAGACAAGAATGGAAGGACTGGGAAAAATCATACTGGAGCTCTAATCCTGTGGTTAGAATTTCAGAAACTTTTAGCTTTATGTCTGAATGAGGGGTGGGGCAGACTCAAGGAAAGGAGGGGGAACGCTATCAAGGTAAACAGAAAGCCACTGGAATGTGACTGTAAGTGGGTGTATACAGCTATAAAAAAGTACTGAAACAAATACTGAAGCAGAATTCACAACACTGCCACTGTTGCTATTCTGCCACAGACTAAGACACCAGACTATGCAGAAACTTATTAGTAATGCTGTAATAAATATCTAAATCTGGCAGTAGATCACAGTCACCTCATCTGTGAAAGAAGCTGTAAGATTGATTTAGACCCCAGACTGGGTTCAAAATACAAAGAGCTACCTTATCAAACATTATAAGCCGGATCTTCAGTGTAGATCAAGGGTGACTTTTGGTTGCATCATTCTTAGAAATGTCCTATCATGATTTCACAAAGGATATTGGTAGCAGGAGACATTTTCCCAACTGCCAAGATGGAGGGAGAGGAGTAGAATATGAAAGTTATGTGCATAACACTTGATCCTTGTTGTCTCTCTCTGTTTATTTTAACATCCCTCCCTCCCTCTTCCCCACTTCCAGTTTGCCACTATGCCTTTGCTTAGTTTCTGGTGGACCATAATGGACCAGCCTGAAGCCTTTTTGCGGTACAGATTTTCTGCTTTTTATGGATATTTCTTACCTCTATTATTCCTAGTTGTTTTTCTGTATGGCAGACTTGATCAGAATCTATAGTGTAGTGCAGATAATTATGGGAGAGTGGAGCTGGAGCACTGGAGAAGCTCTGAAGTATTTGCTGGCTTGGAACCACCACAAGGGTGAATAACCAACCATAAAGACAGATGGAGAAGAACAACTTTTGTTGAAAAGAGCTTTGCTATTTTGCTTTTACTTCCTCAGGCTGTTTGTGAAAGAAACCAGTTTTGGATTTTTCTAATCTCAGCAATCATATAAGAATGTAGAATTTCAGAATGGTGGTACATTTTACCCCTTAATTCTATATCTGCCTTAGGTGGCTTAAACAGTAACTTTGGATCTAAAGGATAGGCGCAAATTGGCCTATTCCAGTTTTCAAATCTTACTGGTTGTTTTTCGGGCTTAACATGGGAGAGTGCTGTTACTCATTTATACTTCTTTTTGTACTAGATGATTTTCTCACAGTAGTTTCCAAAAGCCAGAGCCAGCCGTTATAGCTTTCAGGTTATTTGCTGTTCATATTACTCTTACCTGAATGGCTTCTTATTCTAGATTAGTCATAGGAGCATCTTTGAGAACATTTGGTATTTGTAATCCCATAATGGTATTCTTCAGGTTTCAAAGGCAACATAAAAATATGTATCTCTCCCCTTCTCAACTGAAGTTTCTTTTTTTTTTTTTTCTGTGAATGAATTCAGTGCACCAAAAGCTTTATACACCCATGGAAATGGTATAATAAAAATCACCTTGCTTTAGACAGCAGTGTCCCTGGCTACTCTGTTAATGAAAATACTTATTAGACTTCTGGGTTACATGATCAGTATTTTGTAGTTCAGAATGCCATTTTTTTTCTTTAAAAAAAAAAAGCAAAAAAAAGACAACTTCATTAAATTATCACTTGTGAGATAGGCAAACTTATATTTATATAAAAGTAATCAAACCATATTAACAAGTTCTCAGACATTTTACATCACAGGTATTGTTATATATCCTATAATATAAACAGCATTACATAAATTATTCATTTTCTGCCTTCTCTTAAACCTCATTCCTCCTCAAAACATTTTCTGCATGTATTGTTCCCACATTTTCCATTTTTCTATGTAATTTACTCCTACCCTTTTCTGAAGATCCCAATTCCTTTTTATCTCTGTTATAATATTCACTACTTCAGGTATGGTTGGTTTAGATTTAGATTTTGATTTCCATTTTTGTGTAATTGCTTTTTTGGCAGCCACCAGAATTAAACTTAACAAGGCCTCACTGTGTCTAGGCAGTTCAGATACTGTATCCCAGCTCAAAAAAATAATTTCTTTAGTTACACTCATTTGCTTGCCCAGTATTCCTGACAAAGTACTCTACAGGGAATTTTTAAGGTCTGCCAACTCATTACACTCTCAAAACATATGTTCCCAGTTACCTCGTTCTTCATCACACCTCCAGCATTTGCCATCTACCTGAGAAAAAACTTCTTTTGAGTGTGCTTAGGGTATAAAAGCGAACCTCAGATATGACTTGGCTGTTACGAGCTCATGGTAACCAAAAAGTTCTTGAGCATCTGTCTTACCCATAATGCACTGACCCTAATATACTGTAGATCTTGTTTGCCACTTTTCACGTAAAGATGTGATCAGCTGTAGCTCTTGAGTTTCGATTGTACTCTAAACCTCCTGCGGCAGAGGAGGCCTGCAAAACCACGGGTCCAGAGATTCTTTCTCTGATAGACCCTACCAGCGCTCCTGAAAGGAGCCTAAATTGTTCCCATTTGGTGACAATTGGGGGTCGACTATCCCTGCACCAGAGAGCCTTGCTAGACATAAAAGATACTTGGGTGCAGAGGATTATTTCCAGAGGTTATATTCCTTTTTCCCTTCCACCCCCAACTGTATGCAAAATTCCTGATGTTCCACCCAGTTAGAGGAAGAAAGCAGCACTAGAAATACAAAAGCTGCTAGAAAAAATAGTCATCCAAGAGCTCCCGCCAGACTAGATAGAATCTGGAACTTACTCAAGATTCTTTTTAGTGTCAAAGAAAACAGGACTGGAGACTAATTTTGGATCTCAACAACCTGAACAAGTCAGTTGAACATACAAAGCTTTGGATAGTCATGGTTCAGTCCATTTTCCCCGTCCTAGGCAAGGACAACTGGATGTGCTCAATAGACCTTCAGGATGCATATTATCACTTAAAGATGAACAGACAATCCAAGAGGTACTTATGCTTCCGGCTGGGAGCCAGTCAGTACCAGTTCAGAGCACTGCCCTTTGGCCTCACCACAGCCCCCAGGGCATTTACCAAATATATGGCAGTGGGGGCAGCTCACTTGAGACTGCAGGGATTCCAAATGTTTCCATATCTAGACGACTGGCTTATTACCCTCCTTAACCAGGCAGCTTTTAATAAGAGCAAGGGATCAGGTACTTCAGATTTGTTTTCATCTGGGAATAACCATAAATTACAACAATTTTCACCTGGAACCAACTAAAATTTTGGAATTCATAGGAGCAGTTTTCAACATGACATCAGTGATGGCTTCCCTTCCTCTTTCAAGAGTTCAGACTTTAAGATTCCAAGTCAAGAGAATAATTTGCAGTGCCAATTTCAGCCCCATTGATCCTTCAGGCCCTGGGGTCAGTGTCGGCTGCCATAAATTTAGTTCCTCTAGCAAGGTTTCATATGAGAATTCTTCAACGGATGCTAAGAACACAATGGTCCATTCTTTACCAGCACACGTCAACACATGTAAAGATCATTCAGGCATGCAAAAGGTACCTTTGGCGGTGGATTCTTTCAGATCAAGTTCTACAAGGCCGTCTTTTCATTCTCCCACAGCCCATGGCCATAGTAACCACGAGCGCTTCCCATATCGGGTGGGGGGACACCTTCTAGCGAGAACAGTCTGAGACAGTTGGTCTCCCAAAGAGGCCAACATGGATATCAGTGCCCTAGAGATGAGTGTTGTACTTTTAGCATTGCAGGCATTCCAGGCTGCTCTTCCTTCAGGGACAATTGTGATTCAAATGGACAATATGTCAGTAGTTTGGTACATCAACAAACAAGACGGGACCAGATCATACCCCTTGTGTCAAGAAATACTCAGTGTGTGGCAGTGGGTGATCTCATCTGACCGCTTTCTCATACAATGCACATTCTGGAGAAATCCAACATGATAGCAGACAAGTTAAGCCGGTCCGTTCTTTTACCTCACAAGTGGTCTCTCAACAGGAAAGTGGCAGAAATTATTTTCTGCTGATGGGGCCAGCCTTGCTGTGATCTTTTTGTTTTTCCCCTAACAACAAATGCAGCAGCTACTTTCCCCTAATCCCTCCTCAAGCAGAGTCACCGAGGGACGCTGTACTTCATGACTGGCCTTGCAGTTTGCTTTATGCTTACCCACCAATTTCTCTGATTCTGAAATTCCTGCAGAAAGCTACCAGGTTGAAGAGCAAAGTCATCCTCATTGCACCTTACTGGTCTTGTCAAATTTGGTTCCCCTTCCTGTGGCCTCATCTTCTTTGAAAATGTTGGATTCTGGATCTGATTCCAGATCTTCTGTGACATCCGACAAATATGGTTCATCCAGCTTTATCAAATCCCAAGCTAACAGCATGGTTTCCATAATTCCGTTAATAGTCAGACAACCGATGTTCTCTTCTCCTTTCTGTCATAATCCTTTTATCTTCCCATAAACCTTCAACAAGAAAGCTTTATACAAGTAAATGGAAACAGTTTTTTTTACTGGGCACAACAAAAACATATTGACCCCTTTTCAGCTCTGATACATAACATACTTGAATTTATAACTTTGATCTTTAATGAAGGGGTAAGTTCCTCTACCATTAAGATTCAATTAGCAGTAATATCTAATTTTCATATTGGATTTGAAAATTGTTCTGTGGTGTCTTCTAAACTTTATAAAGCATTCTTGAGAGGCACTGTTTTTTTCAGACCACCATATAAAGACCTTACTCCACCATGGGATCTGAACTTGGTACTGCAAGCCTTAATTCATTCCCCCTTTGAGCCAGCAGCTAAGTGTGACCTTAAGTTTCTGACATGGAAAACTGTCTTTCTAGTGGCAGTTACCTCAGCTAGAAGAATTCTAGAACTTCAAGCCTTGACATCAAAGCCTCCCTACTTGATGTTTCATAATGATAGTTACATTCTGAACCAATGCTGCTTTCCTTCCCAAGGTGGTGTCAGAATCCAATATCAGTCAGTCCATTAATTTGCCTGTATTCATTCCTAAATTTACAAATATGAATATATGTTGCATTTATTGGATGCTCATAGACAGTTAAGTATTTATTTACATAAGACAAAGGAAACCAGAAAGACAGACCAGTTGTTTGTCTCCTTTGCAGACTTGAAATTGGGAAAGCCAGTGACAAAAGTAACTCTAGCCAGATGGCTGACAGATTGTATTTCTTTTATCTATAACAAACTGGGTCTAACCTTACCAAAACCTGTAAAAGCCCATTCAACTAGGTCCATGACAACTTTTTCAGTCTTTCTATCCAAAGCTTCCATGGATGACATATGTGCAGCTGCAACTTGGGTGAATCCTCATACCTTTATCACTCATTACAAATTAGATCTGGTCTCGAGAGTTAGAGCAGTTTTTGTCTCAACTGTGGTCAGGAATATCCTTCCTTAGAGTCTGACCAGGATTCTAGGTAGCGGAGGACTTTGTCCCAACAACTGAGCATAGAATGAAGATTGACAACATGAGATTAAGAATTTATGTCTCACCCTAATGTTCATATGTGCTGTCCATTTTTATTCTTCCTCAGCTCCCACTCACTAACCCCCATGCTTTGTTTCAACAAACCTCTGAAAGAATGAGACATTGCAAGGACACCACTGTCCTTTATGATTGAGCACCAGATATAATTCTCTGTGTAGGACATATACATTTTTATGTATCTGTATGTATCCATATTGGTAGTTACCACTTCAGGTAAAATCAGCAAACAAGATCAGGGGTATGTTAGGGGTGGGTGCATTATGGCTAAGGGAGAAGCTCTAGAGCTTTTTGGTTACAATGAGATTTAGTAACGGCTGAGTTAGATCTGCGGCTCAGATCCAAACCCAACAGTTGAGGAAGAATGAAAATAGACAACACAGATGGAACGTTATGGTGAGTACATAACTTCTTATTATGCAAACGCTTCCCAGGCAAAAATCCTAAATCTTCTAGTTTGTTGCATATTTGCGAGGCAAACATATATCCTCCCATTGTTTCTTTGTGAACTGCATATCTAATCTCTCTTCTCAATCTTTTCTGACCTCTTTTCATTGATTCCTATAATTATCGTGCAATATTTTAAATGCCTTTCTAATTATCCCTTTTTTAACAGCAGCTTATATTATAGATTCAACTAAAAACTCAGCCAGTGCAGATATTTCATTAATGATTTCCCTGTCCCTTTCCCTTTGTCTATACTTTGTCATCAAACCCTGATAGGGAAGGCAATCATTAGTTTGCAATCAAAATGTCTTTCTGACTTCTTCCCATTCTATTACCTTTTTCTTCTCTAATTAACTGTTAGTTTGCCATCTTCCTCCAGTAAATTCCAGCCACCTCTTGTCTGTTTTTTGTAGGCCTGATTGTAATCATCCCTATCATCAGCATCCCCTTTCTCTATTCTTGTGTTGGCTTTGTTCTTAGTAAACTTCCTCCTACTTTATGAATATAATATTCTGTATGACTATTGTTATTTTCTTAAGGCTCTACATCCAAAATCCCATCCTTTTCTAATTTCTTGAATTACTCCCCTGCTTCATCATCATCAATTTCCATTTTGACTTGTAGCTTTCTGCTTATGTTATATATAAGAGTCTTAACTGTCTAGCTGTAAAATATTCCTTCAAATCAGGTAATCCTAAACCTCCTTGCTCTATTGGGAGGATCAACTTATCTCACTTAAATCTTCCCCTCCCAAAGAAAATCTTTCAATTCTTTATTGATTACTATTCACAGCTTATCTTCTGGTTGAAAAATATGTGCTTGACCTCAGGAAAGTCCCCAGAAATAGATGGAATTCCTGTGGAAGTTTGGAATCTAGGAGAGGGAAAAACTGATAAAGATCTGGAAGGTTTTGTTTAAAAGTATTTTAAGAGGAGAAGAGGCACCAGCATCCTGGAAGAAGCGGTGGCGGTTGCTAGTACATAAAGAGGGTAAAGACCCATCAGATCCAGCTTCATACAGGCCCTTTTCAATCCTAAACCATAATTATGATGTGTATATGTCTATAATGGCTAAAAGAATGGCAAAGGTGATGCCAAAATGAATAGATATGGATCAGTATGGTTTTGTGGAGGGGAGGCAAATATTTGACAACATTAACAGAACATTGATGATCCAGAGGGAACCAGAATGTAAGAAAATACCACTGTTATTGGTAGGTATTGATGTAGAAAAAGCATTTGACAGAGTAAGCTGGGAGTTTATGAGCAGTGCAATGGAAGCATTTGCATTCCCTAATACAATTATAAGGTTATTTAGGAGGCTATATGAGGTGAAAATTAAAGTGGGTGGGTCCCTCTCTGATAATATCTGTTTGAGCAGAGGAAACAGGAAGCAGTTTCCTCTTCCCCCTTTATTATTTGCCTTATATTTAGAACCATTGGCAACAAAAATAAGGGACTCAGAAATTCAATGATAATTGGTATGGTAGTCAAGAAAACCTGGCTTTATTTCCAGATGATATTATTTTATACCCGATAAAGCCAGAAAAGGACATTTCAGTATTGTGGAATACTTTGAGACAGTTTCATATCTTTTCAGGATACAAAATTAATGAAGCTGAAACAAAGGCAATAGCTATAAATGATGTACCCACACACAAATTGATTCAGCAATATCCATACTTAGGAGTATGGATTAAAAAGGATTCTGGTGTGGCAGCTAAGGATACGTGGGAAGATACTAAACAAAAGATAATACAAAAACTAAGAAACTGGAAGCTCTATTTTATGGATAAACAATAGACAAGCAGTAAAAATGTTTTAAGTCCCTTTAGTTTTATACACAGGCCAGGCATATTTTGATCAACCAGAAGAGTAGCCATGGACAGCAATTAATAAAGATTTTATCTGGGAGGGGAAGGTGGCAAAAGTCAAGTGGGTTAAGTTGATTCTTCCAATAGCACAAGGAAGTTTGGGATTACCTAATCTGAAGGGGTATTTCAGAGCTACACAGTTGAGGCTCCTATACATAGTACAAGTAGAAATGTATAACTCAGAGTGGAAAGGGATGATGATGAAACAAGGAGAGAATAGGATTTTGGATGTCGATCCTTAAGGAGAATACCAATAACCATACAGAATATTATATTCATAAAGCAGAGGAATGTATTCTAAGAACTAAGCCAACACAGGAATGAAGAAAGGAGATTATGCTGAGATGGATGACAGCAATTAGGGATACAGACAACAGGTAAGAAGGGGCTGGAATTTATTGGAGAAAACTGGCAAAAGAACCAAGGTATTGGGAGCAAATAATTAGAGAGGGAAAAGGTAATAGAATGGGAAGAGGCCAAGAATTTCTTTGGACTGAAGGATTGATATCAGAGTATAGGCAAAGAGGAAGTAGGGGGATCCTAAGCAAAAGACCAGCACTGGTAGAGTTTTTAGCTGAATCTGGAACAGAAGCTGCTGTTAAAAAAGGAATAAGTAGTAGAGCATGTAAAATGTTGCATGATAACTATACAAATCATTCAAAGGAGGTTAGAAATGATTGGGAAGAGAGATTAGATGAGGAATTCACAAAGAAACAATGGTGGGATATATGCATGTCTCCCAAATATGCAACAAAGTCTAGACGATTTACGATCTTTGCTTGGAAGTGTTTACGTAGATATTTTTATACCCCAAGTAGACTCTAAAGAATTTTTCCTCAGGTGGATGGCCAATGTTGGAGATGTGATGGGAAAGAACGAGGTAATTGGGAACATATTTTCTGTTAGTGTAATGAGTTGGCAGACTTTTAAAAATTTCCTGCAGGCTTCTCTATCATTAATACTGGGTGAGCAAATCGGTATGACTAAGGAAATGATTTTTTGAGCTGTGATATAGAATTGGAATTGCTTAGACATAGTAAGACCTTTCTGAGTCTAATTATAGTGGCTACCAAAAAAAAATAAATTATTAGAAAATGGAAATAAAACTCTAAACCAACTGGGGTCTATATTAGAACATCGAAGTTTCAAAACTTTGAATGTTCAAATATCGAACCCTATTCAGTGAAAGCTGAAAACATCTAACATACAGAACAGCAATTTTTTTCCAATGAAAAAATTTGCTGTTCCAAAACATATACACACAACACAAGCACATCAAACAAACAGCAATCCACACACATACACCTAAAAGCTTACACCTAACCCTACACTAAACTATACACACACCACTAACTATCCACTTACCTTAACCCAAACCCTAACCCTAAGGTCCGTCACTGTCACACACTCACCTCACTCGCGCCCTAACCTTCACTCCCCTACCCTGCCCTAACTCTCACGTCCACACAATCGCACACTTACCTGACCTGCGCCCTAACCCTAACTCTCCTAACCTGCCCTAATCCTCACATCCACATAGTCGTGCACATACCTAACCCGTGCCCTAACTCTAACTCACCTAACCCACCATAACCCTCACGTCCACACAATCGCACACATACCTAACCCGCACCCTAACCCTAACTAACCTAACCCACACTCAATCGCACACTTACCTGTACCCAACCCGTAACTTTCCACCACAGCGCTGGAAATACCGAAGCAACAGAAACGGACAACCGAATTCTTTTCCTAGGAAAAAATTTGTTTTTCTGTTGCTTCAATATTTTCAGCTTTCTCTGAATAGGGTTCGCTATTAGAATATTCAAAGTTTTGAAACTTCGATGTTCTAATATAGACCCAACCAACTGTACTAGAAGCAGTGACTATAGTAACAGAGATAAAACAACTGGAAATGGGATCTTTACAAAAGGGTAGGAGGAGATTACATAGAAAAACAAATGGAAATTGTGGGAACAGTACATGCAGACAAAGAATGAGGTGTAAAAGAAGGGTCAATATTAGAAGAGCGAATGCTTAAAATAGCAAATGCTTTTCTATCGAAGTGAAAAACCCAAAACGGCAAAATGTCAAAGACTTGGATCAGCAATTTTTTTTCCCCAGGGGAAAAAAATCACTGATCCAAAAAAAAAAAAAAAAGCAATGTACAAACAAAATAAAGTGGGGAACTGTGCCCCCCACACCCCTCCAACTTAAATATACCAACTCTGAGATCGCACCACAGTGGAGAAAACAGCAAAGTCCGGAGAATGGCCCAGCAATTTTTTTTCCCCTGGGAAAAAAATCGCTGTTCTGTGCCTTCGACATTTTGCGGTTTCGGGTTTTCGAGTTCGATAGAAGAACATTTGCTATTTAAAGCGTACACTCTTCTAATAGGAACCCTAAAGGCAGGATCTGAATGACTTATGTAATGTTTGAGAGTGACTGGATAGATTATAAATGATTATAATGTTTGCAACTTAAATTATGTCAGTATGGTTCATTTTCATTTATATACATGTGTGCTTGCCTATGTCATAAGTGATAATTTAATAAAGAGATTTATTATTTAAAAAATATGCCCAACCTGCATATAAAACTAAAGGGAATAAAACATTTTTACTGCTTGTATCTTGCTATCCATATCCATAGGCAAGAGCTTCCAGTTTCTTAGTTTTGTATTATCTTTTGTTTTGTCAGTTCCACATATCCTTAGCTGTCATACCTGAATCCTTTTTATTCCATACTCCTCAGTACTTCATTTTTATGGGATCACAGGAAGTTACTAGGCTATTGGCCCTGAGGCCCTTACAAGCCTTGGCAAGAATTTAGCCCATGTTTTGACAAGTCAGCACCAGATGCCCCTATCCAGCAGGGACTTAGGTGGAATCTCAGAGGTGTATTTTCTGTTCCCCCATCCAGTTATCCAGTTTGCGATTAAAAAGGGTTAATGGGGTATTCTGTTTGATGTGGAGAAGAAGTCTATTCCACAGAAAGGGGAATCTCTGGGACACAAATCTGTCCCGCCAAGTCCTGTTATTGTCACAGACCAGGTTGAGATTGTGCGTGCGGGTTACTCTAGTGGAGCTTGATTGTGGATATGCAGCAGTCACATCAAGGTGGGGTATGAGATTGCTTTGTAAGCCAGACAGAGGTCACCTCTGAGCAGTCTGTATTAATGAGTAGAGGGACAGGGCTTTTAGCCTATCTGTGTCAGTAGATGTTTGAGGCCTTGGATCCTCCTGGTGAGGAACCTCTGTGGTCTGTCCAGCTGCTGCATGTGCTTTGCGAGGCACATGCTGAAATGGGCATTGTACTCAATAATGGGCCTTATAAGGAAAGAATACAGCAATGTTATGACTTCCTTATCCCTGGATGAGATACCCTTACTAATGTGGTGGACCATGTAGAAAGCTTTTCGTATAATGGCGGCATTGTGTTGGTGAAAAGTCAGTTTTCTATCAACCTTGGTGCCCAAGTCCCTCACAACTGATTGTGTGCTTAGGACCTTGTTATTGATGTGATAATTTGTGGGGATGTCACTCTCTCCAAAGGGGATGATGATGCATTTTCTGGCATTCAGTTTGAAGTCATGTTTTTGGCACCAGTTATTTGTTTGGATGAGACCCTCTTGGAGGATGTCCACATCACTAGGGGAATTGATGACAGCGCCCAGCTTAAAGTCATCTGCAGACTTGGTCAGCCATAGCCCACTGGTTTGGCCTGCACCTCTGAAAAGTATATCCCAAGCAACAGAGGACCCAGGACCGATCTCTTGGGTATACCATTTGTTATGGGTCTACTGCTTGAGGTGGCTTCCTCTATTTTGACTAGGTGGGTTCTGTCAGTGAATCAGTTTGCTTCCCATATGGTAACATACAGATTGATGCCTAGTTGAGAGAGTTTATCTACTATACCTGAATGGGGAATAGTATCGAAGGCTTTGGCCAGGTCAAGGTAGGTGGTGTGCACCATCTTCCACTCATCCATGGATTTGGTGACTGTCTCAATGAAGTTGAATAATTTAACAGGAATGACCACCCCTTGATGAAACCAAACTGTATGGGATCGAGTGTTTGGCTATTGCCAATGTCCTTGTTAATGAGGTCCATGATAATTTGTTTCATGGCCTTGCAGATCAGGCTAGTTAGGCTGATGGGTCTGTAATTTCCTGGATCGATGGACGCTCTTTTGTTTTGCAGAGGATGACAGTGGCTGTCCCCCACTCGGCTGGGATAAAGCTGGTACTTAGGCTTCGGTTGAATAGGGTGCCTAATGGTGCTGCAAGTTCCTGCCTGAGTTCATGTAGGAAGCAGCCTAGGATGTTATCGGGTCCCATGGAGGCTGTATTTTTGCCTTTGAGAGGGCAGTGATGACTTGCTCCCTAGAGATAAGCGGATGGGGGCAGGTGCTGGAGATGCTATGATTTACTGATGGGACAGAGGGATGAAGTTTTTGCTGAACCTGTCTACCAGCAGGTTGACTATATCAACACCATTTGTGTATGTGGTGTCCTTGACCATGAGTTCTGAGTTGATCTGAATGCTTTCTTTGAGATTGCAGACATATGTGAAGAAAGCCTTATGACTGTCTTTAGTAGATGTGGCCAGTTTGGACTTGAAGTTTCCTTTGGAGGATTTCACTAGTGCTGTTATAGAGTTTATTTATTTCAGATGTCCACCAGACAGGTTTTCTCTTCCTTGAGAATGATGATTTTGTCCTGTCTGGTATTCCTGATTCCATGCAGCTATATAAATGTTCACATAGTACTTCAGTGTAAGTTTGGACATATGTGCTAGCTCCTATAAAGGAGGCTGTGAAGCTGTTTATGCCTTTCCTCAGGAGGTTGTAATCAGCTTTGGAGAAGTTTTTTGTTTGACCCTAGCTGGGGTGGGGTTGGGGGAGATAGTGACTTTGAAAGTGACTGCTTTGTGGTTGGATCTTACCATGGAGGATGACACTGTAGGGATGCTGCAGTGGTTACTCATGTTGGTTAATACCAAGTCCAAGATATTATCACCTCTTGTGGGTGTGTCAACCAGCTGGTCTAAGGCATTTGCATTGATGAAATCAAGGAATCTATGGGCATTTGTGTTTTGGCATGAGAAATTCTTCAATTCTGTGGTTGGATAGTCAAAGTTGCCCAGGATCAGGGTAAAGGGTTGGATCTTAATAGATTCCAAGAGGTCCAGATATGTGGAGTGGGCATCTTGAGGCAAAGTTGGGGTCCTGTAGCTATCTATGATTTGAACAGGGGTCTTGTTGATGGTTAACTGCACCCGGGGTGTCTCCTATGCATCATACTGTTTAACCAGCCTGGAGGTGTTTATGTCTCTAAGATATATTGCAACTCTACCTCCTTTTGCTTTGCTGCCCACAGTTTGGGGTCTGAAAGTATGATAGGATGAGTAACCTGGTATGGCTGGGGTGCTGTCCATAGCTTTGAACCAGGTTTCTGTGACTGCACAAATATCAGCATCTTTCAGGGTTAAGAATCTTGCAGTGAGTGCATTTTCATGTTTAGTGTCCTGGCATTTAACAGCATGACCTTTAATTTGTGTTTTGTTGAAATGTTCATGTTGGTAGTTTTGAGTTCATGGCATTTTATCATGTCACCACTAATATGGGTATTGCTGGACCAGTTCATGTGTGGGTATGTAGTTTATAGCTATAGTCTTTGTTTTATCTTCATTAATTTTATATCCCAAAAAAACCCGCAACTTTCTCAGAATATTCCACAGCACTGAGATGTCTTTTTCTAGTTCCATCAGGTACAAAATAATATCATCTGCAAATAAAGTCAACTTTTCTTAACACCATACCAATTATATCCTTGAATTTCTGAGTCCCTTCATTTCCTTGCTAATGGTTCTAAATATAAAACAAATAACAAAGTGGTAGTAAGACATTCCTGCTTTTTTCTCTGTTCAGACACAACTTTTCAGAGAGGCACCCTCCCACTTTGATTTTTGCCTCCAGTCTCTAATATATCTTTTAAATTAACCGTATTAATGTATCAGGAAATTCAAATGCTTCCATTGCCCTACTCATAAAATCCCAGCTTACTCTGTTGAATGCTTTCTCTGCATCAAGACCTACAGTAACAGCAGTATTTTCTAACTTTCTGCTGCCCTCTAGATCATCATTGGTTGTCATATGTTTACCTTTCCTCTAAAAAACATAGTGGTCCATAATAATCAATTTTGGCATCACCTTTGCCATTATTTTAGCCATTATAGACACAAACATGTTATAATCATGGTTTAAAACTGAAATTGTCCTTTATGAAGCTGAATCAGATGGGTGTTTATCATTTTCAGGTATTAACAGCCACCACAGCTTTTTTCCAGGATATTGGTGCTTCCCCACCTTTAAATTACTGATCTGATGTTGTCATTTTCATTCATTCCACAGTTGATGGTTCTTGCATTCGACTTGGCTGCTTCTTCAAGATCCTCGGACCCAAAATCCCAAGCTCTTCCATTTACCCATAATGCGCTGTCAGCCTAACTTACCTCAGATCTTATTTGCCGACACATCACTACAGACACAGATTCTTCTGCTCTTGAGTTATTGGTGAACTTTTAGTTAAACTAGTGAGTTTTTGCTAAAACTTTTTTTCACTCTCTATTAGTCTTTCCTAATTCTGTTACCTTCCTCCCTATTGCAGTAAATTTCCTGTCCAGTTGTTACTGATAATTCAGTGTTTTTCTTTAGTGCCATCACTGGTACTTTGCTTTCTTTATTCCCTCTTTATACACTTTTTGGGGCATTTCTTGTCTACCGTTGTTAGTAGCCTTTCCCTTTCTTAGCTTTAAAAAGTAGATAGTATCACTTATTACTGTTGCTTAAAATGTTTTTTTTTCTGTGCCCTTGCTTTCTTACTTAGGCCAATATGGCCATTATATGTACTAGATTAAAAAAATGCATCTCATGTGGGCATAAAATCCGTAACTCAGATGCCCTCAGGGAATGCATATACTGCTTGGGTGTAGCCCATTTAAAGGCGGACTGTTCTATATGTACTGGTTTCAGTTCCAGGGCACTCACAGACCGGAGAAATAAACTTGTATTGAAAGCCCTTCTCCCTTCCACCACTTCTTCCTCTGCTTCAGTTGAGGCTCAGACTCCCTGTAAGAATTCTGACAAAGGGAACCCCATATTGGCTCCCAAAGATAGACTCCTATTCAAGATCTCTTGATCCAGCTTCCTCCTCTGCTCCTTCCTCAGAGCCAACTGTGAAATCACCAAAAAAGTCAGATCTGACTACTTTGGATCTCTCTGCTCCAAAATCCAAATCACCTTGGATCCGGTCACCTCTTATCCTACCAGATCCAGTAAAATTTCAGCTGCCTTCACCTTTCCTAGAGGTTTCTATCCGCAAACATTCTAGACCTCCATCCACAACCTCTTCTTTCAGGTCATTCAGGAGTTTATCCAAGGCTGAAGTGGATAGGATGTTGAAGAAATTTCTAAGAACCAAATCCAGATGGGTATACTCTAAGCTCCATCTTCCATTTGGTCCATGAGCCTACCTGTGACTGCTTCCCCTTTGGTTTCTGCTTCTGTGATCTGACCTGCTTTTTCAGAGCCCTCAGATCTGAGATTCCAGGGGGAGTCCTGTTCGGATCCAAAGACGGTTTGTTCGTCAACTTAGGTTACTTCTCTGAGTTGCCCAGCTCTGAGCCTTTCATATCCAGAGAACTCTTGAACCTGAAGCAACAGTGCTAGATCCAGGGTCAGAGGCAACTCTGATACTATCAGGGCCATCTCTGCACTTAGGAGCCTCAGTACTGGACAGTTTGGGTGTAACTTCATCCTTTAGTGGAGTGGTTGCAGGGTTGCAGGGGCCAGTGTTTCTGGAGATATTGGATCTCCCAAATACTCTGTCTTCAAGACTGTGGAGAGGACCTTCTCTTTGCCTAGAGAAAGGACAACCCTATCCCCCTTGCCTCAGACGACTTTACCTCCTTTGATTCTTTGCTCTGAGCCTCAATCTTCCATTCCACTGGGACAGCAAGTCCATTCAGGTCTGTAGTCAGTCCCTTAGGACTCCCCCATCTCTTCTGATACCTCACCAAACCATCCCACTGATGAGCTCCCTCACAGTTCAACATGTAAAAGGAGACACTTAGCTTCCCTGCAGGAATAATTTACAGAGGACACCATTAGATTCCCTGCAGGACACCGATTTCAATGAAGGGGAAGGGTCACCCAGATCTCCACTTGAAGACTTCTCATTTGGAGATGTTCTATAGCTCTTAAGATAAAAAAGGCGATTGGTCTTCTGATACCCCTTCCTAACTGGAGTCGGTGTTCCTGGAGGCTTTCGGGACTTGCCCGGATTCATCTTGGGTGACCCCCCTGGCTGATAAACTTATAGATATAATTTCTTGATGGGCATGGAAGTAATCAGATACTGTGGAGCCCATTCCTAAACATCCAGACAAATTTTTATCCCCTCCCAAGGACAGGACACAGTGGCTCAAGGGTGTCCAGGTTGATGCCATGGTTGTGGCGGTGGCCACTAAATAAGAGTTTATGAAGCAGAGCTCTTTTGTAGATTTCCCTAACAGGTAGTCCAGGGCCTTGGACAGAATCGGTAAGCATGTGTATGCTTCAGTGATCTTTGCTCTGTGGTCATTGAATTATTTGGCATGTTTTTACAAGATTGCAAAAAGATCTGACTAAAGAACTTTCCAAATCTCTTTCTGGGTTCATGTCTGCTGAGGACCAAGATAGAGTTTCCTCACAACTGGCCACCCTTCAATCAATATCTAATGTGCCCAAGAGGCTGATCTCCCATGAAGTGGAAGGCATCTCATGGGTGGCAGGTTCAGGCATAGCCATTAGGAGATGTGCCTGGATGCATCTGTGTGACTTTGCGAAGCCCATTAAGTCTTCATTCATCAGTGCTCCATTTAATGTATCTTCCTTAATTGACCTTAAAGTAAAAGACACACTCACTAGATGTGAGAAAGAAGGAAAGACCTTATGTGCTGTAGGGATACATTTTTCTACCCCCGAAAGACCCATTTCCTGGAATCAGCGAGGAGGTAATAAGATGTAGTTCCATAAATCCTAGGGTCCTTTCCAAGACTCACAAGGAGGTAGCTCTCCCAGGGACAGAGGTGGAATCTCTAATTAAGGCACCACCCATGCAACAGAGGTGGCTTGCAGAACCATCATCTCTCATTCCCAAATTTCTACAGAAAGCATACCAGTTGAAGAGCACAGTTATTCTCATTGCATCCTTTTGGCCTTATCAGATTTGGTTCCCCTTCCTATGGCCTCACCTTTTACATCTACTCTGGATACTGGATCCCAATCCAGACTTCCTGTCTCACCCAATAGGTGTTTCTCATCTAGACGTTACATGCCTCAAACTGACCACTTGGTTTCTTCAGTACCACTAATTGCTAGACAGTCCAGGTTGTCCTGCCTGGTCCATAATCTTTTGTTATCTTCTCAAAAAACTTCTACTATAAAGCTTTACAAAAGTAAATGGAAGAGATTTGTGTTCTGGGCCCTTATCAGGGATCTGGACCCCTTTCTGCCCCTTTACCAGCTGTACTTGATTTTTTAGTTTCAATTTTCAATGAAGGGCTAGCTTTTCTACTATTAAAGTTCAGTTTGTTGCCATTTCGAATTTATACTTAGGCAGTCTAAATTATGTAAAGTCTTTCTCAAAGGAGCTTTTTTTTACATAGGCTTCCACTAAAGGATCCTATTCTTCCTTGGAATGTGACCATTGCGCTTCAAGCTCTGGTCGAAACTCACTTTGAATGCTCAGTGAGGTCAGGTCTAAAATATTTGTCTTGGAAAACCATTTTTCTAGCTGGTGTCACATCTGCTAGATGAGTATCTGAATTCCAGGCTTTATCCTTCAAGCCTACTTATCTGGTTTTCTACAAAGACAGTGTGTCTTTGCAGACTAACCCATTTTTTGTATAAGATACTTTCTGAGTCCATTACTAACCAGGTCATTAACCTCCCAGTTTTCTTTCCAAATTTCTCAAATAAAGGAGAGTACATGCTCCATCTTTTTATCTCCATAGAAACAAAGATTTCCTGAAGACTGACTAGTTATGTATATCCTTCTCACCTAACAAATTGGGCAAGTCCATTTCCAAAGTTACAGTGGCCAAATGGTTAGCCAGTGGTATCTTCTTTGTCTATACTAGAGGAGGATTATCCTTGCCCAAGCCTCCTTGAACTCATTCCATTAGGTATGTAGTGGTCTTCTCAGCCTTTTGGTCAAGAGCTTTCATAGATGACATTTGTTAATCTGCCACTTGGTACAATGCTCATACTTTTATTGCTCATTACAAATTAAATTCAATTTCTATAAACAGAGCTGCCTTTGGCTCTGCAATACTCCAGAATATCCTTCTGTGAGGACCACCTAAGGTTCATCTACTCACCACAAAGTTACAACTGTGTTGTCCATTTTCATTCTTCCTCAACTTACCACCCCCTAACCCCCTTCCCTTTTCTCCTGGAGAGGCCTAAGGGTATCACTTTGGGAATTGTTGTTCCTTGTTTGAGCTCCAGCTGTTTTTCTTCTTCTACCTTTTTGAGTTATGTTAAGGAATTAGTCAATCTGATGTTGTCAATTTTTATTCTGTCCTTGACATATGGGTACGGTTCTGATATCAGAGCTCACTCGGTCATTACTACAGCTCGTGCTAACCAAAAACTCTCGAGCTTCACCTCTACCCACAGTCCCTGTCTCCCAGTTACCTCGGATCTTGTTTGCTGCTTTTCCGGACAGACGTGTTCACCAGATCTCTTGAGCTTAGTTTATTTGTCTTAGGTAATTTTCTCCAATTTCTTCAAGTTTCTCTATTTTTCACTGTTTATTACCTTTCGCTGTTCCTTCACCCTTTATCTACCATTCAGTGTTCCCGTCCCGTGCACTCCACTGTATTTCTCTGCTATCATTATTGATAGCTTCTTTTCTGTACATGTTCTTGTACTTCTTAACTATCATTGTTAATAGTTCATTCCCCCTTCTTGTCCTATTTAAAAAAAAAATAAAACTAACCTATCTTTAGAGTTTTCTTTCCAGTTTTGTTTTGTGAGAGTGTTCTGTATCTCCCTTTCATATGAGTGTCATGTGTGTGCCTTTCAGCCATTGTTTTTATCATGGCTGAGAAATCTAACACACCTTTTGGCTTTAAAAAATTCCAGAAGCGTGGCCATAAGGTACCTTTATCCAACTTGGATCTCCTATGTGTATATTGTTTGGGTGTTGTACATTTACAGGAGGACTGCAGTATTTTTATGGGTTTACCCAAATAGCTCTTGTCTAAAGAAGAAACAAATTAATTTTAAAAGGCTTGATCCCTTCCATCTTTGGAGAGGCCATATCTGCTGTAGACAAAAGTAAGACGGTTATTTCTTCCCCTTCTTCTTCTTCGTCTTCTTTGGAGAAGGATAAAAAGAGGAGTTTGTCAGTGCCACCTTCCCTTTTGGCACCAACATCTAAGAAACATAAATCCTCAGTTCCAAAAGTTCCTCTGAACCAAAGGACTCTGGTTCAAACCTTCGGTACTGGGGAAATTGCCAGCACCAATCACCACCACTATGACAAAACCCTCAATTCCAAAGGCTTTGGCACAGGAAATTGTAACTACTACTTTTTTATCAGTCCTGACTACATCAGTGCAGACTTTAGATATTGGACAACAGGAATTTTTACCCAGGACTTGTTATCGACCCCTTTGTGAGTGAGTTACCAGAAATATTTATCCAAAGACCAAAATCTCTCTGTCATCAGTCCATTCCACCAAAAGCCTTACAGAATTAGACATGGGGAGACTGGTGAATAGGATCTTGTGGGGGGAGAAATTTTACAGGAATGCCTTTGGCACCAACCCCTGTGGGTCCAGGTGCCAAACTTCATTCAGCCCTCTAACCATTCCTTCTCTGACTTCCTCTTTGGCTTCAGAGTTTACAGCTCTGAGTTGTCTTACTCCAACTGTATTGGTTTCAGAGATTTCTTTATCTTTGGAACCAGTCATTACCCTGAGTTCTTTGGTTATTTCTGAACCAGAGACCTCTTGGGGACGTATCTGTCCTCTTGGCTCTGAGGGGCAGGAGTTAACTCCAATTTTTTTGGTGCCATTCCTGCACCCCAGAACATCAGCACAGTTCAGTTTGGCTCTCGCTTCTATCTCGGGGTAGTTTCTTCAGAGCAGGTTTTGACCTTGGTTCTGAGGCAGCCTATCTCAGTTCTGGGTTCCCTCCCCTCTTGGGGGGGCTAGCCCTTGAGGCAATGGAGAGGGCTTCTCTCTTTCAGTGACTCTGTTAGCCCCCTTCCTCCTTGGAGCAGGTACCTTCCTCGTGCCCAGTTATTTGACCTGT
This sequence comes from Protopterus annectens, assembly GCF_019279795.1. Classification (NCBI taxonomy): domain Eukaryota; kingdom Metazoa; phylum Chordata; order Ceratodontiformes; family Protopteridae; genus Protopterus; species Protopterus annectens. Next base: position 42,566,090 of record NC_056733.1, read on the forward strand.
CTCTCCACTGGGGCAGCGATTACTGAAACCTCAGGATTCTCAGATACAGGTTCTGTCATCTTCTGATACCTCTCTAGATTATCCCCATGAGGAGGTTCCTTAGAAGAAAAAGTGTAAGAGGAAGCACTTAGATTCCCCGCAGGAATCTATCATGGAAGACACTGATTTTGATGAAGGGAAAGGGTCCCCAAGGTCACCCCCTGAAGATGTCTGCTTTGGAGACATCCTAGATATTTTGAAGCAGAGGGAGTGACTGGAAGTCTGAAAACCCTTCCCCAGAGGAATCACTTTACCTGCATGCTTTTGGTGCCCACCCATCTACCTCTTGGGTGACTCGGCCAGCTGACAAACTCATCCAGTTGATTTCTCAGCAGTCATGGAAGAATCCAGACACTACTGTACCCATCCCCAAGAGACCAGACAAAATTTTATATGCACCTGAGGATAAGCAATTCTGGGCTGAAAGTTTGGCAGTAGATGCCATGGTCGTAGCAGCCACCATAAAAAAAGAAACTCTGTGAGGAGAGTTTATCTATCCATCCACCTGACAGTGTCTCAGGCGATGGATAGATTTGGGAAGTGAGTTTACACTTCGTTGACCTTCACCTTAAGGTCTTTGAATTTCCTGGCACATTTTACCAGACTTCAGGGGGATCTGATCAAGGAGTTGTCGGATACCTTGGCGGGAGCTGTTACTGAAGGGATCCAAGGGAAGGTTGCTTCCCAGTCGGCCACGCTGGAGTCTGGTATATCTGTCTAGAGGAACTACAGTAATTGTTACTGCCATAGCACCTAGGGCTTGTAAAACTAGGTGAGCAGGAACCTTGTTCATGTGTATATATTTTTTCACTTGGGTTATGATTTTCTGAAGTCTCACTGGGGGAAGGGACACAATGGCTGTTGTCATATTCAGCAATGCCCGTATAAATTCCAAACTTTAGGTTGGAGACAGTTGAGATTTTTTCTTGGTTGATAGTTATTTTTAAGTATGCACAGTTCTGGAGAACATAATCCCTTGCTTCTATCAGTCATTGCCTGGTTGAAGCGGTAATGAGCCAGTTGTCCAAGTACAGAAACACCCGGAGCCCTTGCAGTCTCAAGTGAGCTGCTACTGCTGCCATACATTTGGTGAACACCCTGGGGGCTGTGGTGAGACCAAAGGGCAGTTGGTAATGGATGGCTCCCAACCAGAAGTGGAGGAGTCTTCTGGAGTGCTTGCCCATTTTTACATGGTAATACACATCCATAAGATCTGGCATGCACATCCAGTCATCATTTCCTAAAAACAGAAGAATGGACTGTACTGTGACCATCCAGAATTTCGGTTGTTGCATGTCCATGAGGCTCATTGCGGATGCAGCCAAAGTGACCTCCAGAGCAGCGGGTTCAGGCATAGCCATAAGGAGACACACATGGATGTGCCTATGTGACTTTGCAGAACCCTTTAACTCTTCATTCATCAATGCACCCTTTGATGGATCATCTTTGTTTACCCAAAAGTAAGAGAGACTTTATCCAGGTGTGAGAAGGACGGTAAGGCCCATTCTGCTATGGTCATATGTTTTTCCATCACCAAAGTTCCTTTTCTAGGAATCAGAGGAGCAGTGGAAATATGTGGTTGAAAAAATCCCAAGAGCCTTTCCAGGACACATGTGGAGGCAGTTTCCCCTGGGGCAGAGGGGGTAGCTGCAATGGAAGACACTGCCCATGCAGCAGAGATGGTCTGCAGAACTGGTGTTTCAGGTACTCCTTCCTGAGTAACCCCTTTCCGCATTCCTGAATGGAGGCCCAATTGTATTCCTCTGGAGGCAGTCAGAGGACAATTATCCCTCACCAAAACACCTGTCTAAATGTAACAATAGAGTCTTGGGTACAGCGGATCATATCCAGAGGTTATGGCGTACCATTTTCCCATCTTTCCCCTGTATGCAAAAAATCCCCGATATTCCACCCGGTCAGAGGGAACCAGCAGTTGTGCCTCTTCTTTTTCTTTGAAATTCCTATTATTTTGTAATACTTTAGCCTTTGTCAGCATTTCTAAATAATTCTTATTAATTCTTAACCATGTGTCTTTTTATTTTTACCGTTTTTAAACTCCATTTTCATTTTATCCCACTCACTAGCTATAACTTTTGGAATATGTTCTATCTTCTCTAATAACTCCTAGATAATTTCCACTACCCATTCCATACATTTAGGTGGGGATGCGCTAATGTTTCTTCACTTCATTACCCTGCAAATATCTTAGTAATTATTAGCGCATGATCTGAAATAATTATTGGATGTTTATCAAAGTTCTCAATTAAATGGAAATGTTCTTCTGAAATATAATTTCTGAGTAGTCAAGCCCAGTTATTATACCTTGGGAAATAATATGTAAATTTTGTCCGATTTCTTACCACTGAATTCATGTAGTTTATACTAAATATTGTCATAAATTTCTTTAGAAATCTACTATCTTTTGTTATTTGCTATATTTTCCCTTCTAGCCCCCTCAGATACATCTTTGTTGCAAAACAAATTCCAGTCCCCACACATAAATAATATTCCCTGCTGAAAGCTGATTATTCCTCCCCAAATTTTTTAAGCTCCAAAATATCAGTTTAGGTGGAATATAAATATGTGCCAATGTAATCCTCATCCCTTATAAATATCCCCTTAACACTACATATCTGCCATTATTATCTTTTTTTTCCTCTTCTATCATTACTGGAGTTCATCTAACAATTAAACTGCCACACTTTTTCTTTGTCTCTGATATTCTGTAGAATATCCATCCTGAAATCCTTTCTTCATCAAATTTATATGCTCATTTCTTTCCAAATGTGTCTCATGTGGCATTGCTATTTGCACTCTACATTTCTTAATATAATTAAGTAATCTTTCCTTTTTGTCTATACCTGTGAGACCATTCACATTCCAAGATAATATGGAAAGTGCCGCCATTATGTAAGAAGTCATTATTCTCCCCTGTTATATATTGCAGCTTTTTTAAATGTCTGTTTCCAGCTTATGTGATACTTGCTCCCATTAATGTTTGTCAGGTTAATTCTTTACACATTTTTTTCTTATCAGCATAGGAACCTATCTCACATTTTACAAGACTTTTTGTTTTGATAAAAACCCTCAAACAGAAAACCAAACACACCTCCAGAACATGTTAATGTAATACAAACACAAATATGTACATCTTTAAATAATGAAGTTTAGCCCTCCTAATGGGAATATTTGTGCCAAATAGACAGCTGCTATCACAGGTCCTAATTAACCTGAAATTGAGATTATACATGCTAAGACATGTTATTGACTGTTCCTCTACTTACACTAATTGGTATCTGTTTTTTTTTTATCTTTATCTCCCCAAGATGTGAAAACTACTTGCATACTTTCAGACATCATTAACCTTAGCCTTGAGGAAACCAGTGTTATATCTACATGGATGAGTAAGAGAAACAAAATGGAGTCATCTGTTGCAGCCTGAAATGCAAACTGAAACATTTATTGCTAAAGGAAGACTTTTCATTATATTCGGTATTCTCATATTTACTTGTTTCCACTTAAACAATTTGATGTTAGATAAAGTCAAGGGTCTTAATTCAGACATTCACATAAGCAAAAGTAAGAGAAAACATATCAGCTCTACATATATTATGACCTGTATACCATTGCACCGCATTTCTCACATCGACAACCTCAAATTACAGCCTTTGAACTTAAACATGCTTTTGTCTAGCTTTTCTTCTGTTTTTGCACTGTAATGCCTACATTTCTTAATACCAAAAAGAAAAAGAAAGAGAAGAGAAAAAGGCATCTGTTTAATAACTTTCTCACATACAAGAACAACTAAAAATACTGTACTATAAAATATGCAATTTATAATGTGAAAAGTTTCATAGGTCTGTTAAGAAAATTAATTGTTTTAATTACAGCTATGTTTCCTTCTTCTTTCCCTCCCCTCAGAGTCCTTCAAAACATTAATGACAAAGTGAGGCAAAAGCTTTTGGTTCCTTACAAATTTAACAAAATCATCCAAAGTCCACTCTTTCTACATATTCTTATACAGCCATGTTTTCAGATGCAATTGATGCATTGCAGTCTTGCATTTACTTACTAAGTTCCATGTTGCTGGTCTTCTTCCTGTACATCTTCATTTCCCAACTTCAAATTCTGGTTCATTTCCATGGTACTCCCAATTCTTCTGGTTAACTCCTTTGCTTTTCTGTGTCTCAAGCATTTTCCTTTGGAACAGTGGAAAAAGGTTTACTGGCAAAGTGTCTGCTTTATTATCAGAAGAATGAGAAGCAGAGTCCTCTTCTGCCTAATGGCTCATTTTTTGTTCGATAAACTTTTACATTTCCTCCTTAGCCTGTTTGATCCTTCAGGAAAAGAAAACATTCTGAATATAGCTCACATCTGCCTATTGACATTCCCTGATTACTTGAATAAATGTGTTTTGCTTCTGCCTCATGTAACAGTGAACAGTCATTTTCCACAAGCACTCTACTGTCTCCAACTTTTAATACGTTGCCCTTTTGCCACAGTTTTGTCAGGGTCAACTCTTTCTCCTGGTAGGTTTGCATCTTTACTAATAAAGGTCTTGGCTGCTTTCTCATGACTATATTTAGAGCATGCACACAATGTGCCCATTCAAATAACAGTTCCTGCTAAGAATATCATTCTGGTTGCTTATTTGTATCTACATAAAATTAACAGTCTGTTCTTCTAATTTCTCTGATACAGCAGAAAATCTTAGATTTTCCCTACTTGCTCTGTCCTCTAATTCTACCATTTTTTAAAACATCTCTTCTTGAGCAGTCTCTTACTCAGTCAGCCTTTTCTTCATTTCAGCCTCTCATTTTACAATTTTATCAGCTTGTCTGAATATTTGTTTAAAGAATCTTCCATTTTTCCCACCTTTTATGTGAGTTGATATACTCCTTCAGTGTTTCATTTTCTTTAATCATCTCTGAGAGCATTTGATTTATTTATTTTTTATGTAGATTACTGGAAACCATATCTTACACCAAACCTGGTGCTTGAACTGCTTTTTGCTGAACAGCTGCAGGATTCTTTCACGTCAATGTTTTCTCTTCACCTTTTATTGATTTTCCTTCAGGCTTTCTTAGCTTCTTCTTTGCATGCATCTAGGCAGTATATTTACTAGTCAGTAAATAAATTTTACTCAAGCTGACAATATCACAGGCCGTTAGATCTCAGTTTGTGTTTTCACACTGAGAGATCTGAAATTAAGCAGTTGATCAGTGTCCATCCATTTTGGATGTCAGAATACCAGATTTCTTGTAAGGAAAACTGCCATTACTTGAGGAATGCATGGGACTATCCAACTAACATTTTGTTCCTTGATTAAGAAATTGGATTAGTGAGAAGTAGTAGCTCCAGATGAATGCAGACAGTCGTTTTTTCTTGTCATCTTGCTACTCAGATTGTAATGAAGGATTAGTAGCACAGTTAAAGTGGAAGCATAGAAGGCAGCTGGCCTTGATGCACGTTGTCAGGAGGAGTGAATGGCACTTCTGAAGAGTTGTTGATGAGGTGCGAGTACATTACTGACATTCATGTCACCAGCTGCCAGTATCACCATAGTTGAAATGAACATCTTTAGTGTTTAACAACTGCAGCAAGGATTTAGGAAAAGATCCTTCCTACAGTTAATTTTGGTCCTCAGCTTTAAGATGAGAGGAGTGGAGCACCAGTCAGAGAACTGCCCATCTGCCAATTGTGCTACATACAGTTCTGTAACAGATACCATGTGATTTGATTTGCTAGAGCTGTAGACATTGCAAGGTATTTGGTCTCCCTCCCGGATGGAGCTATGTATCAGCTTAAAGGCACTAATTATGGTAGAACTTGCTAACAGACCCATTAAGAATTATTTAAGACATGGCATTATTCAGGTGATCACAGGCATTAGTATTGTCATATGGTTCTTAAACATGCAGCGAGGACTACATTCTTAGTAGCTGTGTAGGATGGCCATGTAGCTGTACTTGTCAGTATCCATTTGGAAGCTGTCCACATCTCAGGAGACTTCAGTGTCTTCACATATATCAGCTAAGTTGCAGAGTATATCAGGAACACAAGTAAAAATAGAGCTAGAAGCTTTTCTGCACCTGTCTTCATCGTGGGGAGTCTCAGAGATAGATCTCTTTGTATCCTCTCTGTGTAGGTTTCTTGATTTCTTACCAAAGCATAACATGCTCTTTTCAGATTCAAAGTTTGTATATTTTATCAAGTCCTTGTCAAACACAGAACATTGTTTAATGTAATAAACAAATGAAATCTATTAATGCTGACAGCCCGTTTCAGGCCAAGACAATGATTATTCTGTCTTCTTCTGAAATGCTTCCTTGCTTATTTTCTTTGCAAGAGGGTTGGGTACTTCATCTTTCATTTCATCATTTTCTTCTCACACCTTAGAGGTCAATGCTTTGATTCCTAACAGCTCTGTATTTTTCCCAGTGATAGCAATTTGCAGGAAGCAAGTCTTACATATTTATCTGATGTAAACATTCATTCTTGACTGATGGGTTTGGTTCAGAACCCTTGGAACCAACTTGGCCATTAAACAAAGCTTGAACCAGCCAAAAACTCTCGAGCTAAGGTTCTACCCATACTGCCTGTCTTCCCATTACCTCAGCTGTCATTAGCCATGTAGAAATTTGGACACGTCAGCCATTGCTCTCAGCTAAGTGCTCAAATTATTTTCTATTTTGTCTATTACTCTGCCTTATACTCCTTTATACCTTTAATATTTACTATTTTTGAATTCCCTTTTGTGTCAGTGACTCTGTTTAAAAACTTTCTACCCCCATATTTACCTCAAGCTATCTCTCATTTACCATTGTTGGTATTAGGCCTCTCCTTCCCGCTTACAGTTGGTAACTCTTGATACTATCATTGGTATCTTTTTCCATTTTATTCCTTTCTTACCCTTTTGGGTAGTCTATACATACCATAGTTGGTATATTTAGCAAGAAAATTTGTCAATATACAGTCTTACATATTTATTTAATTCACCAGGATTGCCACCCTGCAGGTAAAATTACAGAGACAAATTACTTGACTATTTTTCAGTCAGGGACTGTCTTCAACTTTAAAGTGTATTGTTCAGTTTTATCAAGTTGTCTGCCTTAGTGCAGTGTGTTTACTATCCTTACATAAAATTCATGAAGAATTGTAATCCCACCTTTTACCCTTTTATGTTGGCCCAAGGCTCCAAAACTTACCCATTGGTTGACAGATGCTTAAAACCTCTCCATGAGAGTGAGAAGAAATCTTGTTTAGTTAAGGATTCTTGGGACTTTTTAGGTCGCGTAAAGGGCAATTTATGGAGTAACCATCAAGGGAGGGATTGGAATTATTTCATGACAGTTTAATTATTATGATTTTTAAGATCACCCTAGTTATGGATTTGATTTCCATTGTATTAGATAATATTTTTTAAGGCAAATTATTTAAACAGATCAAAGGGGGTAATGATGGGCACAGCATGTGAACTGGTCTACTCTAATTTGTTGTTAGTGGCATGGGAAAAGCATTGTGTTTAATTCTGAGTTTTTTCAACACATTAAATTGTTTCTGCAATTTTTATATGATATATTCATCCTTTGGGATGGTTTGGAAAAACAGGCAGAGCAATTTTAATCATTTTTGAATGGGACAACTCATTTTGTAAGATTTACTTCTCATTTTAGTAACATGAGAATTAATTATTTAGATACATTGATTATGCACACTAATGGTGGTTTTAAGTTGCAGAGCTATAGGAATCTCACCTTTAGTAATTCATATTTACATTTTTCCAGCTCACATCCTTTTTTTTTTTCAAAAAATGAATTTGGTGAAGGGGCAGTGTGTAAGGGTAGAGAGGATGACATCCAAATATGAGGATGACATCCAAATATAATGATGTTTCTGAGAGTTGGATAAGATTAGTAACATGTGTTTGGCCAGATGTTATCCCTTAGATTTGGTTAGGCACATTAGCAGTGAAGTTCATTGTGGATGGGGTCACAAATATAAACAGTTGTTAGGGGTGAGCTTAACAAGTAATAATGATAATTCTAATATTAATCCTGGAAGAGTTTTTGAGTGGGCTATGGTGGTACAATTCAATCCAGGTGTGAGAGATGTTTAGAATATAATTGTTAAAAATTGGAACATTTTTAAAGCTAATTCTGTGTTTTTTAATGTGGTTGGTAGTGAACCTAACTTTGTGTATAAAACAGTGAACAGTCTTAAAAATGTATTTGAATACACCCAAAACAGAGCTTTATAAGTTGGTATGACTCAATGTGGACAATGTAATCAGTGTACCTACATCTTAGAAGGAGAAACTTTAAATTTAGATAATGCATTGAATTCAAAGGTATTTTTATGTAAAGGGAATTGTTTATCCAAACGTGTGGTTTACATTGCCAAATTCATGGGATGTTCATATTCTTAAGTATGTAAAACTGAATGTTGCCTATGTAAATGCATATATAAACATGTTTATGATATCAACAACAACAATCCCAATAATGCTTTATATAAACAATTTCAGCAAATGGGTAATGTTTTAAATTTGTTTTTTGCTATTTTGGCACATATTAGAATTAATCTGCGAGGGGAACCATTGAGAATCCAAATTAGAATACAGTGAAATGTTATGGGAGTTTAGGTTGAATGCGACTGTAATTCAGGGTTTAAATGACATTATCTCTGTATATCCCCTGCAAGATCAGCTAAATTATAACATTATAAAATTAGATTTTTAATGTTTTATATTTTATTGTTAGCACATTTTATTTTATTATACACATGCTATTCATAAGATTCAAGTGATATTTTCAAATTGCAATAGAAGAGGTTTTGTTTTTAATTTAACTTAATTGGTTAATCCATTGTGATAATAGATTGGTTCTATAAGGAATGGAGTTTCATTTGGATGTTCTGATAAAGTCTCATGGTCAGAGACGAAAGTGCTTAATGTTTTATTAAAGTTGGATTCACAAATTGTCATATTTGTTGCCAGTGATTGTTATTTTTACTATGTTCCATAGTGTCCTGTAGCTAGCATTCCTTTTTTGACCATTGGGGAATCCTTCCACACAGAATTTGTTGCATCTTTAAGGATATACTATTTAATGGTCATTTCTACTAAATTTTTGTGGTTTCACCTTAAGAAACCTGGTACCTTTTCACAATATCAGAAGTTTACTGTCAGGCTTTGCTATCTATAGTTTATTGGGGGCTGTTTTTCATAAAAAAAATTTGTTCTGCTTTTATAATAATTCTATTTTGTGACTAAAAGTTTTACTTTGGGATAGTCAGGAATGTGTATTCTTCATGTAGTGCTTCAGCTTGTGAAAACCTTCCTGCCATTCTCGTTTTTCTGTTAGTGTACTTACAACTTTGAATGGACTTCTGGTAAGGATTGTATGTGCTGTTTGTGCATTTACTTAGTGAACAGTCTGAGATAAATGTGAGTGTAAGTGTGCTGCTTGTGGGCACACAGTGACAGCTTACCTTCTGACCAACTTGTTCCGGCAGCACTTTCTGCTTTTGGCATCTTCTCCTCAGCTACAGCATAGATACTTACTCTGGTCCTGCTGGTATCTCTTCCTCTGTACCGAGAAGGGGAAAAGGTACTTACCAAGGAGCCCTTGCCAATGTCACAGGTTTTGTCTCTGCCTCTGCTGATAGTGGGTGAGCCTGCAGTAGCCATTGTTGGCTCCTCAGACCACTTACTTACCTCTCCAGCTTCCTCTGGTGTAGTCTTTTTGGCCACCACAAACCGGGGGTCAGTCAAGTCCTCTTTGGTTTTTCCAATGTCTGATCTGAGCATGGGAAAACCATATTCTCTAGGGCTGGAAACATTCTAGGAGATTATTCATGGGGCAACCAAGGTAAGAGACCATTAAACCAGTCAGACATCCTTTCTTCGAGTCAATCTTCTTCCATAGGGACTCCTGTTAAGAAAAAACAAAAGCTTAAACATTGTTTACCACAAGAAGTCATAACTGTTAAGAAAGATGAATGTGAAGTTGTTCTATCTCGACGTTCATTCTTACTGATAGGTTCGGGACTCGGCCAGCTGCAAAAGCTCGAGGTCTTCAACCAGCTCAAGACCAACTCGCTATCCCATGATACACCCTAATCTTCCCTCAGATCTCCTTTGTCGCAGCAACTTGATCAGATGTTCACCAGCTCTGTCCAGCGAATAACTTTACTTTTTCTTACAAAAAATACCTGTTATAATAGCTTAAGTGGTTATTTAGTCATTAGATAGATAAGAGTGTGTAGTCTGTATTTAGATCATTTAGAATATTTAGATTATATAGTTAGTTATTAGGGCCATTTTTTTAGGTCTTCTTTTCTCCCTATCTGTATCTCAGCTAGCATAATAACTGAGAAATTAGTGGCCATCTTTTTAAGGCCTTTTTTACTCTTTAGCTTCCATTTTATAAGAGAATGTGTTACATTAGGTTATAGCCCCCCTTTTTCAAAGGGCACATAGTTTTTTCTCTTTATCTTCAATTTTATAAGAGAGTGTGTTGTATTAGATTATAGCCCTTCCTTTTCGCGGGGCACATAGTTGTCTTTAATAATAATATTATAATATAAATTAGTGGCTGTGTTATAAGGCCTTTTTCTTGTCCTATCTGTAGTATTATATTGCTTGTGTGTGTGTGTTTCTGTTATTCTTATATTACAACCCTTCCTTTTATGCAGGCCAGATAAACATTTACATTGTTAGCTTAATTTCTTAGAGCCTTCTTTTCACAAGGCTTTACTAGCTTTTTTGTGTGAATTTTACTGTTAGAGCCCTCCTTTTTTGTAGGGCATTGGAGCTATGATTACTGTTGTTGTTTTTTTGCCTTTAAAAATATGTCTCAGCAGGAGAAGGAAAAAGCCAAGTCTGGCTTCAAAAAATGCCCTAGATGTGAGCAAAAGATGTCTATAACTGATGGACATACTGAATGTGTCTACTGCTTGGGTGAGGTACGCCTGCAGGAAAGCTTTGCTATATGCCACTCCTTTAGCTGAAGAGTGTTGCATGAGAGAAAAAGAAAACTAATAGATAAGGGTCTGCTGAAATCCTCTTTTCAAGAGTCACTGGATAAGTCAGACAAGCATTCCAAAAAGGTCCATCTACTTCAAAATCAGCTTCTAGTAAAGCTTCAACATCAGTTCCACAGCCTTCGGAACCAACTGTCGTTATGGTTAGGAGCCGGTCCCCGACCTTGGAGATGGTATCTCCTACCTTAAAGTCTCCTATATTACATTCAGTGGCTTTGTCACATTTGTCACGGGCCTCAAGTAGACTGTCTGATTTGGATGTGGACCGCTTGATGAAGAAGCTTCTACGGATACCGTCGCTGGCAAAAATATTATCGTCACCGACCCCGGGGGCTTCAGAGCTGACCTTAGTTCCTCCGGCATCTTCTGTTCTTCCTCTGATCTGCATGGAAGTTTCGGATCCAGAGAGCGCAGAACTGATGATCGTGGACCCCCTCGGGTCCGACACCTACTCTAGGTTTTTTGGCCCCAACTGCCTTGATGTCTTCAGTGCCGACCGAGGGATCTCGAGGTAGACACTCACTGGTCAGGTCCGGGGAGGATAGTAGGACTGACTTATCAGTGCCGACTTTACCTCTCGGTGCTTCTGCTCGAGTGAGTTCAGCCCCTACCTCTGGCTCGGAGCCCTCCGTACCAGCGCAGATGGTTTCCATCGAATCTTTGGATCTGAAGGATTCCTCTCGTCGGGACTGAGGGGCCTTCGAGGCTATGAGGAGGGCTTTGTCTGCCTCAATGACAAGTCCATCAGTTCGAGCAGCTCCCTCCCTGAAAGCACCGGTGTCTGCCTCTTCATCACATGCTCCACTGAAGCGTAGAGATCCTGATCCTCAGGAAGCTCCATTGGATGAGCCATGTTCTTCCAAGACCTCTCCAGAAGCCCCCACTGAAGAAGTGCCTAGGAAGAGACTCTGCAAGAGGAAGCATCTGGACTCCCCACAGGAGTCAGTCACTTTGGATACTGACTTGGATGAGTCAGAAGGGTCCCCATGGTCCCCCTCAGAAGACATCTCATTTGCAGATATCTTAGACATTCTTAAACAGAGGGGTGGCTGGAAATCCCTTAACCCTTCTGATGATGAGTCAGTTCTCCTGAAGGCTTTTGGATCTCAACCCTCCACCTCTTGAGTGTCTCCACCCTTTGATGAGTTGCTTGAATTACTCACTCAAAGGGCATGGGAGTCCCCAGACACCACAGATCCTGTGCCCAGGAGGCCTAACAAATTTATTATTAGCCCTCAAGATAAACCTTACCTTACTAAAGGAGTACCTTTGAATCTATGGTGGTGGCAGCAGCCACCAAGAAGGAAGTATCAGAGACTTTTTCATATGTTCATTCTCCTAATAGAAAATCCAGGATTATGGACAGATACGGGAAGCATATGTTTAGTTCAGTGGCCTTCGTCCCCTGATCTCTGAACTACCTCACACATTTTACTAGATTACAAAGGGATCTCCTGAGGAAGGTAGGAGATACCCTGCAGGGTTCAGTAGCTGCAGGGGTTTCGGACAAGGTAACTTCTCAGCTCTCCACTCTTAATTCGATAGTGAACTCCTCCATGTGTCTGTTGTCATATGCAGCTGATGGTACGAGCAGAGCAGTGGGTACAGGAATCACTCTCAGAAGGCATTCCTGGATGCTCTTATGTTTCAGTCTTCCTTCATTAACACCGCCTTTGATGGTTCGTCCCTTTTCGGATCTAAGGTAAAGGAAACACTTACCAGGAGTGAAAAAGATGAAAAGACCTTGTCTGACTTCGGAGTAAATTTTTCTACCCTGAACAGACCTTACCCCAAAGGGAGGGGAGGTGGACAGATATGGTTCTGTAAATCTCAAGGATCTTTCCAGAACACTTGTGGTGAACCCCCCTCTAAAGGCAGACGAGGGAGTAATAATGGAAGATGTCACCCACGCGGCAGAGGGGGTCCGCAGAACCAGGACAACAGCGATCAGTTCTTTGGCAAGCTATCAGTGCTCCTGAAAGGAGGCTCGACTGTTCATCTCTGGAAGCAGTCGGGGGACACCTATCTTTGTACCTAGACGCCTGGCTAAAAATAACAAAAGACAGCTAAGTATAAAGCAAAATATCCAGAGGATACTCAATTCCCTTTTCCCCTCCACCCCCTCTAGAAAAAAAAAAATCACAGACATTCCACTCAGCCACAGGGATCAAGCAGCCTTAGAGGTCCAAAGGTTGCTCGACAAAAGAGTCATTCATCCAGTCCCAGCAGAACAGAGAGGATTCGGAACTTACTCAAGGTTCTTTTTAGTTCCAAAGAAAACAGGGGACTGGAGACCTACTCTGGACCTAAGCAGACTAAACAATTTGGTAAAAAAGACGAAGTTCCAGATAGTCACGCTTCAGTCAATACTTCCATTTCTGGGGAAAGACAATTGGATGTGCTCTGTAGATTTTCAGGATGTGTACTACCACATAAAGATGGACAGACCATCCAGGGATCATTTGCGCTTCCGGCTGGGAGCCAACCATTATTAATTTCCTGCTCTGCCCTTTGGTCTCACTACAGCCGCCAGAGTGTTCACCAAATGTATGGCAGCAGTCACCGCTCACCTGAGATGGTTGGGATTCCAGGTGTTTCCATATCTAGACAACTGGCTCCTCATTGCCACCACTAAGCATCAACTTATTCAGACGAGGGACACAACCTTAAATCTCTGCAATCAGTTGGGGATTATCATCAACTCAGGAAAAATCTGCCTTATTGCCATCGCAACAGACCATCTTTATAGGAGCAGAACTAAACACAGTTTTAATGACATTAAGTCTGCCTCCAGAAAGAATTTGTCTCTTACAAAAACAAATATTAGACCTGCTTCCAAGGAAAAAAGCCCCAGTCTGAATGGTACTCAAATTACTAGGATCGATGACGACAACAATCATTACCATTCCTGTCGTTCGAATGCATATGCAAGTTCTGCAATGGCTCCTATTCTCTCAATGGTCCTTTCAGGAACTTCCAATGTCACACCAAATTATCATAACGAATACATGTAAGAAAGACCTTCAGTGGTGGATGACATCTCAACATGTAACTCGGGGCCATCTATTCTTTCTACCCAATCCCATGGCCATGGTGACCACGGATGCTTCCTTGGTTGGGTGGGAGGGCATTATCAGGGAAGAACAGCTCATCTGCACATAAACGTTCTGGAGATGAGAGTGGTACTTCTAGCGTTGCAGTTCTTTCAAGACTCTCTATCTCTGGGAACAGTTGCAGTTCAGACAGACAGCATGTCAGTGGTTTGGTACATAAACAAACAAGGAAGAACCAAATCTTACCCACTGTGTCAAAAGACCATGAGAGTATGGCAGTGGGCAATCTTCTCCCAGTGCTTTCTGATAGCAATGCACATTCCGGGGATATCCAGTGTGATAGCAGACAAGCTGAGCACGGCAATTCTACTGCCTCACGAGTGGTCCCTAAAGAAACAGGTAGCGGAACGGATATTCTGCAGGTGGGGCCAGCCTTGCTGCGATCTCTTTGCAACTCCAACAAACAAGAAATGCAGCAGCTACTTTTCCCTGATTCCCCTGCCGGCGGATGTCCCAAGGGATGCACTGGTGCACAATTGACCCTGGGGTCTCCTTTATGCCTTTCCTCTGATTCCCAAACTATTACAAAAAGCAAAATTTCTGGGAAGGACTATGATCTTAATAGCCCCTTACTGACCTTGGAAAATTTGGTTTCACTTCCTCCAGCCTCATCTCTTGGAAGAACCCTGGATTCTGGACCCAGTTTCAGATCTGTTTACCCATTCATCGGGAATTCTTCATACTTCTCTTCATTCTCTCAAACTGACAGCTTGGCTGCTCCAATTCCCACAATAGCCAGGATGTACAACCTCTCAGCTGAGGTCCAACATATTATAACAACCTTTCATAAATCATTCACCAGAAAGTTATATCTTAGCAAATGGAAGAGATTTTCTTTATGGGCATCTCAAAATGATGTTGATCCTTATCTAGCTCCAATCCCATCTATATTAGAATTTTTAACTAAACTTTTCAATGAAGGAGCTGCTGCAGCTACCATCAGAGTTCAATTAACAGCAATCTCAAACTTTCATCTCATTTTCCAAGGCTCCAATGTCATGTCACATCAACTTGCTAAAGCCTTTCTTAAATGTACCATTCATCTGAGGCCACCAATCAGAGCTGCAGTCATACCATGGAATCTAAATTTTGTTCTCTCCAAAATCATATTACCTCCTTTCGAACCAGCCTCATCCTGTCCTTTGAAATTCCTTTCATGAAAGACTATATTTTTGATAGCCATTATTTCTTCTCGGAGGATTTCTGAGTTGCAGGCCTTGACCATCAAGCCTCCTTATCTGATTTTCTATAATGACACAGTTTCAGTCAGAACTAATCCATTCTTTTTACCAAAAGTTTGTTCAGAGACAAATCCTAACTGATCCATTGAGTTGGCCGTTTTCTTTCCTCAGTACACAAATAGGATGGAACACATGCTGCACAAACTTGATGTTCATAGACAACTCCGATTTTATCTAGATAGAACAAAACAATTTAGGTCAATGGATCAGCTCTTTGTCTCCTTTTCAGAGTCAAAAAGGGTGCCCCAGTGGCAAAAGTAACCTTGTCAAGATGGCTATCAGATTGCATTCCCTTTATTTATAGTTCAGAGAATGCTCCCTTACAACAAAAAATAAAGGCCCACTCTACTAGAGCTGTTTCAACCTCATTAGCATTTTCTGCAAGATTACCATTAGATTCTATTTGTGCAGCAGCTACCTGGTCAAGACCTCATAATCACTCATTACAAAGTAGAAAAGGCCTCCAGGGACAGGACCTCCTTTGGTTCCACAGTTCTGAGGAATATTCTCCTGTGAGTCACCCAAGAAAGATGGTGCTTGGGACGCTACCCATGAATAAGAATGAATGGCGAGATAGAACAACTTCACATAAAGAAGTTATGTACTCACCATATCGTTCCATGTGAGTTGTTCATTTTGCTTTCATTCTTACGTCCCACCCTCCAACCCCCATCCAGTCTACTTGAGGTCTGTCACCTTTCTTATATGGTGCATTGTCTCTTATCCAGCTCTGTGAGTGGCATATTTATACTACTAGATAGTTAGTTGGCAGCAAACAAGATCTGAGGGAAGATGAGGGTGCATCATGGGATAGGGAGTTGGCCTCAATCTGGTTGAAGACCTCAAGCTTTCGCAGTTTGGGCTCCGAACCCATCAGTAAGAATGAAGGTGAGATGAACAACTCACATGGAATGTTATGGTGAGTACATAACTTCTTTTTTTCTTACTTTAACCAGGCATGCATTATAGGCTAGGAATCCCGGTGTCCAGAAGCCATTTCAGGTGGAAATCCCATGTAAACAAATTACCGAAGAAACAGGATCTGATGATTCTGGTGATGATAGTGACAGGGTTTCTTCTACAGATTGACAAATCCAACCGTAGGAATGTGAAGAAAATTTTAAATCTTACCCTTCTGTGGATGAAGCTTATTTTAATCAGACCATAGCCAAGATGAAGGAGATATTTTTATAATAGCAAACAGATGTTCCCCCTGAACTGAAGAGATATGATATATTACTAATGGAGACTCCCCATTCCTCACCCATCCTTCCTATACTGCTAGTCCTGGATGACATGTCAAAAGCTACCCGTAGTCATCTTTATACCCAGTCATCAGTTCCTAAAAAGACAGATGCATGTCTTTTCTCTTACCTTAGATCAAATCCAGCAGCCATATTTACTGTCTGACCTGCTGGGAATAGATTGATGCTGAACACTCATCCTTCTTTTAGTGGCAAAGAAGGTAGTGTTATACTGCCAAGGTAAGAGACTGTTTTCTTCTTCCACTTTAACTTTTAGAATTGTCAGGTAGTAGGCATACATGTGGAAGTTTACACTTTGTTATATGGACAGCCTGAAGGAATTTTCTGTCACACTCCCTGCAGTAGGTAATTCATTTCTGAATTCTACTGTTCCACCTTGTCCCAGTTATCCAAACATGCAGTATGTGTATGATTCTGCAGATGCTATATTTAGGGCCACTGCCACTGATGCAGTGCTGAGAATATATTGATGAGGTAAAGCCTGAAATCTTAGATTCTGGTTTAGACAGGAAGGTATTGTTAGGCACTTCTGCTGTCCAGATTCTCAAACAATTTGATGAGAGAGAGAAATAGATTCAGGGACTATCCTAGATTTTTCATGCCTCCAATATAAATCTTGTAGACCTACCTCATTCCCTAAAAAGCTAAATAAGCAAACCCGGCCATATTGTGGCAAGCAAGGAGCAAAAAAGAGATGACTGGAAGGAAATAATAAGAAACAAATCTTTTCAGGAAAAAGAGGCATACCAACAGTACAGAATAACTATGCTAACATTCTTTCTCCCCTTCGTTTTTCTCTGGCCATTATCTCTCCAAATCTATTATAGAAACTGTTTGTTAAACATCCTTCTTTAGAAAAAGATTGTTTCAGACTCCTGGGTATTAAAAATTTTGCAGGAGGGATACAGATGGCACTGGATACAAAAATCTCATTTCAGGTGAATTCCTTCCCACTCTCTGAACGAAACAGAATATTTTCTTCTGGTTCTTCACTGTTTACGCAGAAGTCATACGATCAGTGCCTGTAACTCAATGTGGCAAAGGCTTCTGTTCCAGAATGTTTTTGGTACCAGAGAAAGAGACCGCTTGGAGACCATTACTAGGTCTTATCCAAAAATACCGAAATTCAAAATGTTGACCCTGCAGAACCTGTTGCCATTATTCCTCCCATGAATTTCATTGTAACACTACACCTAAAATAATTCTTACTATCACATTCCCATAGCCACTGGCTTCAGGAAATTTCTGAGGTTCTCAGTATCTGGGTCACATTAACAGTTTCCCTGAATTACCCTTTGGATTACCTACAGCTCCAAAGGTGGTTATAAAATGTCTAGCTCCAGTCATAGCTCATTGCAGACTGTAAGGCATTCACATATTTCCTTATTTAGATGACTTAGTTATCTTTGTAGAGTCTTTGTAATGCAGCATGTAGTTAGCCATTCTGTCTTGGAGAAAAGTTAAATTATTTCTTTGGTAGATATTAAGTAAATGGGATTATACTACTTCCAGTATAAAGTTAACTTTTTAGCTTAAAATATAGAATTATATTTGTAAGTATGTAGTTCTAATTCTGTAGTAATGTGAAAGGAAGTAGAGGAATGATGACAATACTTAGTCAGAGGCATTAAGGAGAAGAATTTTAACTAAGGGCTCTGATAATTTAAGTTAGGTGTGTGAAATGGTAAGTACAGCTGATGTTAAGTTTCTGCAGTTGGGAAAGGTTACATTATGGAAGTGGTTATTATTGAAATGGGTGATAAGTTGCTGAAGGTGGGAGAAGTTATAGCTATTAGTGTTAAGTTAGAATTTGGGTGTAGGGTAAGGCCAGAATAAAGGAATTGATGTCACTGGTGGGTGAGAATGGGAGAAGGGTGAGATGAAAAGTAAAGCTAAGTGGAATGGGATCAAACCAGTTCCTGCATGAAAACAATCAGGGTCATCAAAAGGTAAGTAAAATATCTTAATGATCTAACAGCAATAGCAGTAATGGTGTTAAAAACCTAAGAAAAAAGATGGAGATTATTAACACGAAAGAAAGGGAAGTTAATACCACCAAAGACAGAACAAGACAGGGTAATGAATGTCAGTAAGAGGGTGGTAAATGCTGCTAAAAATGTGTTACACATGCTGCAACATATTTTTTGTACTGATGTTGATGGAATTTGTGTTTCATTTCTCATAGCCAGGCCAGACAACAGGTACAGTCATTGGATACTGAGATTGAAGTCTACAAGAAATCCATCATAAAGGAAGAAGAGCAAAATGAGCTGCTAGCTGTCATCCTTAACCGTGCAGAATCTGATGCTGCCATGAGCAAGAAGCTGATTGCACAGTGTCAGATGAAGCAGGATGCATTGAAAGCTGAGTACAGCACCTACACTCGTACACTGCATGAGACAGAACAGGCTCTCAATCGTATCAGCTTGGTGAGACACAGTCCAGTCTTTTTAAAACAACAATTAAGTAGAATATTAACTCAGGAAATGTTTTTTGAATATGAGGCTTGGAGATGTATGCAAATGCTGTGTGTGTGTGTGTGTGTGTGTGTGTGTGTGTGTGTGTGTGTGTGTGTGTGTGTGTGTGTGTGCGCGCTCCCGCAGGTATGTATTTGACAGCATGACAGCAATATTGAACACTGCAATGCATTTTATGTGAATTTTGTGATTACGTTTGCATCACAGCCATAAGAATGCAGTGATTATTTCCATATATGAGTGTTGGCCCACCTCGGTAAGTCCTTCTCTGCTGATTAAGGATTATTTGTCATTTGTCATCTGTCATCTTGCAGCAGGGCAATCAGTACATTCTCAGAATGTTCAGTATAATCCTGCACTCAGTCACACTATGTGTTTTGGGCTTTCAAAAATTCATATCCCATCCCCCTGTAGGTATGATGGTTCTGTTTTTCACCATTTTTAATTCATGGGCAGTATCATTGAAGAATGATTATACCTCAAATAAAGCTTTTCGTGTGCAAGCTTGCACGCACGCACACACACACACACACACACACACACACACACACACACACACACACACACACACACACACACACACACACAATGTTATATTGGGAGCTGCTATCCTTTTGAGGCTGTGTAGTATTTGTTGTAAGCAGACTAACCAGTAAGTAATTCTCTCTTAAATAAACCCTTTCAGTTTTTGTTTTTCTCTTTGCTCCTTTTTGAGAAGAAGTTACTTAGTAGCACAGTTGCTTAATGTTCAAAGATTCAAGTACATGAATATTATAGGTTGGTACTAGGCTATCGGCCCTAGGGACTGTACAAGCCTAGCCATAACAATTCCCTGAATATTTCTTCCCACAAAATTTACTTCCCTGGACTCCCATCTAGCAGGGCAACTGACATGATCCCTGGGGTGAATTTCCTATCTCCCATCCAATCGTCAAGGTTCCTTTTGAAGAGCGCTAAGGAGGCGCTCTGCTTGAAATGTATGGGCAGTCTATTTCACAGTATGGGGAGTCTCTGGGTCAGGAACCTATCCCTCCAGCATGTTTTGTTCATTGTGATGACAAGGTATAGATCCCTGGAGCATGTAGCTCTGAAGGATTGGGATTTCTGTAAGTGGAGCATGTCCAACAGCTCAGGGTTTGACATGGCCTTGTATGTTAAGCAGAGATCGCCTCTGATATGCCACAGAGTATAGCTGGAGATTTTTTAGATGGTCAGTGTAGGGCATCTGCTTTAGGCCTATGATTCTTTTAGTGAGGTATTTCTGCGGCCTTTCCAACTGTTGCAGATGTCTTGTGAGGTACATACCAAACAGGGCATTGTACTCCATAATGGGTCTAATGAGGGATGAGTACAGTGGGACAATGACCTCCTTTTTTCTGGATGAAAAGCCCTTAGTGATGAGGTGTGCCACACAGAAGGATTTCCTGACTGTTGTGGCGATGTGGTTGTCAAAGGTGAGACCACTGTCCACCTGTGTCCCTAAGTCTCTCATCACACTTTCGGTGTTTAGTGTACTGCCACCTATGTGGTAATTCATGGGTAAATGTTTTTTCCCAAAGGGGATAACTACATTTCTTGGCATTAAGCTTGAGCCCATGGCTCTGGCACCAAGCATCTGTTTCTGTAAGGCCCTTTTGTAGAATATCCACATAATTTGGGGATTCAGTAATGGCTCCCAGTTTGCAGTCATCTGTGAACTTTGTTAGCCAGAGTCCCTTAGTGTTGGCCTGTACTTCAGCGAAGTAGATGCCAAACAAGAGTGGTCCCAGGACTGAACCCTGAGGTACTCCACTTGTCACTTGTCTGGAGTTGGGTTTGGAGTCAGCTACTTTTACAGTCTGGGTTCTGTCAGTAAGCCAGTTGGCAACCCATCGAGTGACATAGGGATTTATGCCCAGCTTAGTAAGTTTATCTATGATTCCAGAGTGGGGGATTGTGTCGAAGGCCTTGTGTGTGTGTGTGTGTGTGTGTGTCCTTGTCCGTCTGTCTCTCTCTAAAAAAAAAAAAAAATATATATATATATATATATATATATATATATACATATATATTCTTACTATTTTAAAGTGTAATGTTGAGGTGTTTCCTCTCATATTGTATTTCAATTTGTGTCTTGTATGAAGAAGATATCAGTTCCAAGAAGGTAATGTCTATTGCTGTGCATTGGTGCCTGCCTGTTAGCCCATTCTTCAGGAACTCCATAATCATTGCTTTAGCTGGTGAAGCTGAGATGGTATATGTGCTTATGTGACACATGTTTTTCTATGACTAGCCATTACACCTCTGTGAGCCCAGCAGTTTTATTGTATGGTGTTATGTATGTTGTCAAGGTCACACCTTTCAACTTTTTTAAGTCTGTCCTGGAATGTAGGAGGAAGAATGAGTTTTTAAAAATGTCTGTAACCCATCTTGAAAGGTAAGATAGGAAGATGACTGACTTTTCCATTGTGATGCCTGGGTAACACTCATAACCTGGTTACTTTTCCAGTTGCCAGGTCATCATTTTGTCAAGGTCTATGCCATCTGAGAGTCCAATACTGCTGAGGTTTTCTGTGGGAGTAGCTGCTACAGCTTTGACCCTGGTGATGCTGTTAGTAATTGTCAGTAGTGCTGTACAACATTTATAACAACTACCTTTCCAGATGTTATCCTTGCTGTATCTTCAAGAAGCATGACTGCTGTTGCTTCTTATTTCAGTTGTCATTTTCTCTGTAAACTTGTATCACTTCCTAAACAAAGAGTTGTGTTCTCCATAAATCTCGTCCTAATTAAATTTGGTGTTTTCCGTCTCCCAAATAGTCATCCATACATTTTATTATCTAAGCTTTTGAATGTGTTTATAGTATGCCCCATAAAGGAATAAACTGCTCAGTGAACCAGTTCATTCTCTTTACTGTTTACCTCATCCCCTGATCAGGTATCATTTTGAGCCTGTTGGGTCTAATGTGATGTTATCCATATCCAGCACAGTCTGGTAAATATACTGATTCTGAGAGTATGTATAATAGCAAGAACTATCCAGATGCCAGCCTGTAGGACAGGGAATAAAAAATCTAACCCTGTAGTAATAATCCCAGTGAATGAATTTGGAGAGGGTAGTTGTTGTATATTCTTCAGTTTCCTAATTTCACACAGGACGATTTACTGATATTTAGAATTTAAAAAAAAAGGAAAAACTTTAGCTCATCACTGAAGATCGTCCTAGGAAATAAACAAATGAGCTCACAGAAAAATATCCGAACGAGCCACCATGGAGCTGATAAAATCACCTTTTAATAAAAACTTTTAAAAACCAATAAACGTACTAAGTTCCTTATGTAATGCACTTACCAAAGAGCAGAAAAAAATGGTTAAGCGCTTTCATCATATAGCCTTTATTAGATCCTAACCCTGCTTCCTATTCCCTTGTATTTCAGTTAACTGCACAGCCAATCATATCTTCAAACACAACCCAACTCCTTTTAGTATTGGTTTCAACGGAAGTACTGCATGCAAGCCGGCTATCTCAATTTTATTTTGAATATCCCCATGCTAGAAATCCTAAAAGAGAGCTTAAGAGGAGGGGATATTCAAAATAAAACTGAGATAGTTGAAGTTTAATGGATAGCTGATTTGAGGGCGGATCAAAAGCCTTCCGTTGAAACCAATACTAAAAGGGCGGCGTCCCTATTGAATGGAGATGATTGCTTATAAACAAGGAGTTGGTCTGTGTTTGAAGATATGATTGGCTGTGCAGTTAACTGAAATACACAGGAATAGGAAGTAGGGTTAGGATCTGATGAAGGCTATATGCTGAAAGCGCTTATACATTTTTTTCTGCTCTTTAGTAAGAGCATTACATAAGGAACTTAGTATGTTCATTGGTTTTAAAAGTATTTATTAAAAGACAATTTTATCAGCTCCGTGGTGGTTTGTTCAGATATTTCTTTGTGTGAATATATAGAATTAGGTTATTTAGATCATGCCACTGGCCTCACATCAGTAGAACATTGCCTTTTGAAGCTGTAATAATTTTTGCACCATTTAGGTCTTCTGCATAATTGCTGATCAAGATAACCTCTGTGGTTGGTAGATATGACAGGAATAAGTCAAACAGCAATGAAACAAGACATGATCCCCGTGCTTCTTTTACAAAGTCTATCATTGTATTTAGATGGCCAGACAATATGGACATTTTTTTTCTGTCTGATAACCAGTCATTGACCCAACCCACTAGGTTCTCATCTGTACCTAGACTAAGTAACTTTGTGACCATTATGTCATAACTTATAACAATTAACTTACTTAACATCCACCTGTAGTCCTTTGGCTACTGCTGTAGAGATGTAATCCCAGAAAAACAGATGACTGATGGCCATGGGGAGACATTTTCTGTAAGCAAACTGTGTAATTTTCACTGTAACTGCCAGTTTTCTCAGTGGTTATGTGTACTTTTCATTAATGTATTTGAATTTACAGACAATAAACTCATTCTACTACAAGACTAGTGAGAATTTTTGGATCCCTCTCTAAATACTGACACAACACATGCCTCCACAAGTGCCTTATGTTCACTTAAATTTTTACTAAATGAATTACAGAAAATTAGATGACCTTAGCTGAAGTAGTGACTGAGTTCTGGAGGAATCAGGTGGGGGATAGGAGTGAGCAGCCAGTGGCAGTTCACTCATCCTGGGGTGAGAGAGAGATTCTTTGGTCTGCTGTGATTACCACTGGCAGGCAGAAGCTTGTGGGCACCTGAAGGTGATAAAAACTGGAGACATGGACTTGATACTGTCAGTCAGGCAGGCAATGGTAGCCCTCATACAGCAGGTAGGTAGGGTCATGCATACACAAGAAGTATATATATTAGATGTGAATGATCTGAGTGCCATGTCGGCCACCTGGGGGGAAGGTTAGGACTAAAACAAATGCCCTCATGACCTCCATCTGACATTATGTGGTCACTGTTGTAGGGGGAAATGTGCAGCCCTCCAGCCAGGAAATATTTAGAACCTAATCCTGAAATATTTGGCTCAGTATGGAGTGCTGGGAGGTATGAAGCCAGATCCTCAAGCTCTTGGGACAAGAGCACTCCACACCTCAGCAATGTTTGGAGGAAAGAGATGCAGGCAAAGACATAAACTATATCATGACTGCCTAGATGAAGACCTCTCTTGTTGGCTATCTTATACCCACATAGGTATGGTCTGCTACATGGAGAGAACAGATGGGCTCAAGATTGATGGAGAGGCTGATGGTTAGCAGACACACAAGGAAAACAATTGTAGAAAAAAATAAAAAGATAAATTTCAGGGAATTAATATTATATTTTCACTTGTTTTAATTTAGAGTTAAGTATCTTATCTGGCACATTCACCTTGCTGGTCTTCCAATATCCCAGGACATGGCTATTTTGGTCTGATGTGATAAGCTTAATACTAATACTAATATTTTGATGTTTCTCTTCTTTCTTGCTACTACTTATCTTCAGATACAGTGCTTGTAGACTCATGTCAAAATTTAAAATGAACTTTTGCGAAATCTGATGATAAATATCCAGATGCAGGCCAGAAACATCAGTTCAGGTGATATGTTTCTCTCCCTCTCTCTCTCTCACACACACACACACACACACACACACACACACACACACACACACACACACACACACACACACACACACACACACACACACACACACTCCACCTCTGTACTTTTAAATTAGATGAGCAGTCCCATTCATTTAATTGTTAAATTAGTTATAATTCCATTTTCCCCCAATTAAAGCTTTCTTTTGCCTTAGCATATTTTCCTTAGATGTTTCCATTTCCACAGGTGAACTGAGACTGCTTAAGTTAACTTCAGTGCAGAAATGATCACACCTAGCTAAGGGAGGTGTCACTTTGCAAATAAATGACCATTTAGCTTTATCCAGTTAAGAAATATCCAGTGCAGCGGACATTCTAGTTTGTTGGTCTGTTGTTTGACTTAACTGCAGTTCATTGACAGGATACTGGTTAAGCAAGGAAGACAAGCTATATCTACTTTTCCAACTTGTTTCCTTTTGGATATATTTGGATTTTGACTCTGTGATTGCCAGATATTACTCTAATACTTTGCTTTACTTGATATTACTAGCCTATGGTGAAGGATGGATTGAATTTTTAAATCCAAATCTTCCAAGTTTTCTGCCAAGATTCCTTCTAATGAAAAAATCCAGGAGAGTACATTTGAACCATATTTCCCATGAGAATTTTACTTCTGTAGTCTATGCACAGTTTCTTCACTGCTACAGATGTAGTTCTTCAATTCTTGGGGGGTATTTTTTCAGAGTCAGGTGCATCATGTCATGTGTCAGAAGGTCAGATAAATAACAGACACAGACGATATGGTCTGACTTCCATTAGGAATACATTTATTTATGGGCGATATTTGTTCAGACTCCAGCGCACCATGTCATGTGTCAGAAGGTCATATAAATAACAGACACAGAAGATATGGTCTGACTTCCATTAGGAATACATTTATTTCTGGGCGATATTTGTTCAGACTCCAGCGCACCATGTCATGTGTCAGAAGGTCATATAAATAACAGACACAGAAGATATGGTCTGACTTCCATTAGGAATACATTTATTTCTGGGCGATATTTGTTCAGACTCCAGCGTACCATGTCATGTGTTAGAAGGTCAGATAAACGATAGACACAGAAGATATGGTCTAACTTCCAGTTAGGTCTCATTTCCACTAACTTAAACTTAAATGTGAACATATGAATTTTAACACTGTGACAGAAGTGTCCACATTTCTGAGTTAGGGGAAATGAGACCTGCATTATTTTAGGATGCTTCTTATTGTCTGTGAGCTGATGTAATGTTACTATGTCAGCCTGCCTTGATTGTTCTCAGCATACCAAACTTTTCCGACATTTGAATTGAATTGAATTGGCCTCTGTTCTGTCAAGGTACAAGGCTGCTCCTACCTATGGCAAGGAAGGGCTTTATAATTTATGTAGTCATCCTTTTCACCAGGGCAAGATATGTTGGGAAAGGATTGCTTTGTATGAGAGTGGACCTGCTTGATATTGCCATCAGTCGCATGTCAGAAACATAGGGCCTGAAGAAATAAGACTTAAATGTCATTCCCGAAATATTTTAGAGGTGTAATGGAGTAGCTTAATCTATAATCATATTTAAATGTGTCACTTGATCTGTGTGTTTTAAGGAAGAATTTTGTTCCCACACTGTGTGCATTTTTAAAGCCCAAAGCCTTATTCATCTTGCAAAAAGAGACAGCAATGCACACAAAGAACAGAAACAGTGTACATCTCCCCTCCAAAAACAAAGACTAAGTGTACACTTTCAAAACCAGTAACAGCAAGAATAGAAAGTAGAAAAAGCAACTTTGAAGTGACAAATTTTATAAACAAGAAAATCAGTCAATGTCACACATTATAAAATGTCAGTACAAGTTTAAAACAATGCAGTTGTTTTAAAATGTCTAGCACTTTTCTTCTCTCTTCATAAAGACATACTAACAAGAGTGCTTGGAACAATGAAATAACTTTTTCACCAAATTGCACTTACCCGTAACAGTAGATGTTTGAATTCCTCATTGCTGCAGTAGTCTTTAAGCTATATGGGTTGTTTCCCTGCCCAGGATACAACAACCAGCCAGCTTCACAAAGCTGTGTTCCTCCACCCCCAGCTCCACACTTTCACTCTTACTGCTGATTGGCTAGCCTCAAGGTGGGAAGTCAGCAGTCAGAGTGAAGACTTCTTCAGGGCTTTCTTGCCCACACATAGAGAGGGAGAAAAGCCCTAACAATCCTGAACAAAAAATAATAACAGAAGTAAAAAAACACAGACTATTTGGGATTGACACAGACATTCTCGAGCCTTCCTTTTCTCTTGGAGCTTCAACCATCTACAGCTTGGCTCTGCTGTCTGCTTCTGAGCAAAACTGGACCAGGACTCACAATGTGTCCTTCTTAGGATCTTCGGATTCCACAGGCACAATTTTGGGTCATGTTTCGGCTTCAGCTTTTGAAGCATTTGAAAGAGATCTGTCTAAGTCTAGAGAGCAGGTGTACCATTCACGCTCAGAACCATCCCAGCCCTTGCAACTTCTTCAGCTCCTCAATCTACTGTTGCAACTGGACAGCCAGCCCAGGGGCCTTAAGACAGTCCACACTGCGGACTCCCCATCTGCTTCTGAGTGTTCACCGGATTTCCCTAAAATGGAAGTAAATAAAGAAGCACGTGTAAAAGAAGGCACTTGGACTCCCTCCCCCAGGAGCACCTCACAGAGGATACTGATTTTAATGAAGGACAGGATTCCCCAAGATCTCCTCCATGGAATCTCCTCTGGAGAGATTCTAGAATTATTGAGAGAGAAGGGGGGTGGTCCACTCACACCCCCCCTCCCAAGATGAATCAGTATTCCTCTAGGCCTTCTGGGCTGGTCCATCTACTATCTGGGAGGTCCCTCCTGCCAACAAACTTATGGATTTGGTCTTGTGGCTGACATGGAAGGAACTGCACATGGCCAAACCAATCCACCACAAACCAGATAAGAGTTTATTTTCCTGCAAAGAACAGCCTTACTGGAGAAGGAGTCTCATGGTATATTCCATTGTGATAGCAGCAGCAATGAGAAAAGAGCTATTGGAGGAGATTTCTACTGTCCATTCCCCTAACAGGGAGTCTAGGGAATTGGACAGGTTCGAAAAGTGGCTGTATGCCTCAGCAACTTTTATCATTAAGGGCACTGAATTACTTAGCTCATTTTGCACATTTTTAGAGTGCTCAGTGGTGGTTGGGCTCTCCTCTAGTTTCCCAGGGACACCCCATTATTCTACCATCCCCTCAGGCCACAGTGACAAAAGAAAGACAGTACAAGGCACATGGATGTCCTCAGAGGCCAGTCTTCACATAAATGTCTTGGCAATGAAGGTGGTCCCGCTTGCATTACTGGTCTTCCAGGACTCCGTCCTGTGATTTCATTTCAAACAAACAACATGTCAGTAGTCTGGTACATCAACAAACAGGGAAGAACATGCTCGTTGCCATTATGTTGAGAGGCTGTGAGGGTTTGGCAGTGTTTAAATGGACAAGCTCAACAAATCTATTCTCCTGCCTCACATATGGTCTCTCAATCAAGTCATGGCTGCACAGATTTCCAGCCATTGGGGCCAGCCATGCTGCAGCCTGTTTGTGACCCCCTTCCAACTCCATATGCAGCAGATACTTCTCTCTGATTCCTCAGGAAGGAGAGTCACCAAGGAATGCTTTGGTTCACACTTGGCTCTCTGGTCTCCTATATGCTAATCTACAACTACACTCATACCAAAATTTTTCAGAAGACCAAGTGGTGCAAGGCAAAAGTGATACTCATCACTCCCTTTTGGCCTCCATAAGTGTGATTCCTCACCTCTGAACTCACTTGGTGCACCCTTCTTGGGTGCTGGAATGTATTCCAGACCTCATCTCTTACTAATATGGCATGCCTCACCCAGACATATTACCTCTGAAATTAACTACATGATTTCTCCAGTTCTGATGATGGCCAAAGAGTCCAGGCTTTTTTCTCTGGCACGTCATACCCTAATGTCTTCTCAGAAACTTTCTACCAGAAAGGTTTACAAAGGTAAATGAAAAAGATTTTCTGAAAGGGCTTCTGACAGGTGTATGGATCCCTTTTAAGCCTCACTTCCTTCTGTTTGGGATTTTCTATCTGGTCTTTTCCAAGAAGGGGCTAGTTGTTCTACTGTCAGTGTTTAAATGGCGGCTGTCTCTAATTTTCATGTGAGAGAGAAGCAGACCCCTATTGCATCTTTGAAGTTATCTAAATCCTTTTCCCCCTTTTAACCTGCTGTAAATGCAAAATTAAGGTATCACTCTTAGAAGACTCTTTTTCTAGTAGCCACCTTATTTGGTATTTTACAAAGATAGGATTTCACTGTGAACCAACTCTACATTTCTTCCCAAGGTAACCTTAGAATTTGGATTGAATCAAATGATTAACTTGGCGGTTATCTTTCTGAATTTCTCCTACAAGGGGGAGTACGCTTGTGTTTTATGGACATACATCACCTATTGCGAGTTCACCTTTATCATACTAAAGCCTTTAGAAAAATAGACCACCTTGTTGTTTCCTTTTCTTCAGTCAAGTTGAGAAAAGCCTTGTCTTTATTACAGCCACTGACTGTATTCCTTTCCCACACTTTTGTGTATATATTGTTTTATTACTGAGATATATTGCTGTATTCGTCAGTCAACCTCAATCTGAGGTACTCAGTTGATGAAGGGGAATTATGGGTAGGAGGAGGAGTCTGAGTCTTGGATCCAAGAGTCTAAAGCAATAGCGTAACTAGGGCTGAGTAAGAGGGACAGATGGCCTGGATGCAAAGTGCTGGGGGCATGATGAGCCAATCCTGATCAATCTTTAATGCAATATGGCTTTTAAAAGCCGGTATTGCATTTGCGGTCAGACCTAAGCGCTGTAGTCCTCCTTGTGTGGTCTGAATTGTAGCAACTGCATGCTACATTGTAGCAAGCAGTTTGCTACACTTTAAAAGATAAAAAAACTCTCTCTTTTTTTTTTTTTTTAACTAAGACCTGAGCACTGTAGTGCTGCATGCATGAAGGGAATAAACTGTAGCAACTGTTTGCTATAGTGTATGAGAAGGATTTTTTTTAACTAAAACATGAGCACTGTAGTGCAATGTGCAGGCAGAGTATAAACTGTAGCAACATTAGTATGCAAATCACCATATTTGGTCTTTCACAGTGACAGGGTCTTCCTAAAACCAAATCCATCCTTCTTTCCTAAGGTGTCATCCAAATCCAACATAAATCAATCCATTAGTCCATTAATTTACCTGAATTATTTCCAAAAAAATTTCAAACAAAGGAGAGAGTATGTATCACTCTCTTACTTGATGTTCATAGACAACTTAGATTTTACTTGCATAGAACTAAAGACTTCAGAAAATCAGACTAATTATTTATTGCCTTATGCAAATCAAAACTGGGATGGGATGTCTCTAAAGTCACCCTCTCAAGATGGTTATCAATCTGTAGTTCCTTTGTTTATAAAATGTTAGGCCTAACCCTTTCTAAGAAACTGACAGCTAATTCGACAAGAGCAGAGCAGTGGCAATTTCTACAGTTTTTCAGTATCACTTTCCTATTGATGAGATCTGTGCTGCTGCTATCTGGTCTACACTGCACACCTTTGTGTCTCATTATAAACTGGATGTATAATCCAGAGCTCGTTCCTCTTTTGACTCTGCTTTTCTGAGGAATATTCTTCCTTAATTCCACCTGGGAAATTATGTAGCTAGAGATTGTCCCATTCTTTGAATCAGATGAAAATGGACATCATCAGATACAAAATTTATGTACTCACCATAGCGAGATATGTGTTGTCCTATTTTCACTTGGTTCAACATCCCTCCCACCATCCCCCTTCCAAAATCTCCTTATAGAACAGGTAGCCTTCACAGGAGTCTACTTCTTCTAACCTCATCAGGTTAGTTACCTTACTAGCCATATGACACCCTCCACCTCTCAGTTTCCTGTTGGATCATATTTTATTTAACTGCAGTATTATTAATAGTTACATATATTCTTGCATGGGACAAACTAGATCTGAGGTAATTTAAGGATGATAAGGGAATTATGGATAAGGGAGGAGTCAGAGCCCTGACTCCAAAGGTTTGGAGGTGCTAAGGCCAGATCAGAGTCCCATTCTTTGGACCAAATGAAAATAGAACATCATAGATCTGTCATTGTGGTGAGTACATAACCTTTGTATATCAAATGTCTGCACCATAATTGGATTCCAGGCCCTCAGCTAGTAATCACCGACAACACCACATTGATGTGGTACATAAACAGGGAGGGGATAGAGTCTATCCTCTTTGCAGACTAGTGTTGGTAGCCTGGAAACTAGCAACTAAACACATTCTGACCCTCCAGACTACTTACATTCTGTCAGAGCAGAATGCTATAGCAACCAAACTGAGCAAGACCAGGACAGATCCCCATGAATGTAAGTTACACCCAAGGGTCTTTTAGGAATTGATCCAACTATGGAAAACATGTCAAGTAAATTTCTTTGCCTCAGTTTGCAACACACAGTTAAATACATTCTACTCCAGGACTCCTTGCACAAAGGTCTAGAAGACAGATGCCTTTTTATTCCCATATATGGAGATGTTCCTGTATGCCTTTCAACCTTTTCTTATGGTAACCAGGGTTCTTCAAAAGATTCAGAAGTATTCCCCATGGATGATATTGGTAACTCTCTTCTGACTCAAGCAACAGTGGTTCTCCCTTCTTTTCAAACTGGCAAAGAGCAAATATCACAAGGTTCCTCACAGGATAGACTTACCCACACAAGACAGGGTTTATTTGATACACCCCAACCTTCAGTTTTTGTAACTACTGCCCAGATGATATAACTTTTATACCTTTTAGACACCTGTTTTCTTAGGGTATGCAGCAGATATTAAAGGAGGCTAAGAAAACTGCTACTAGAAAATCACATTTGGCTTAGTGGAAAAGATTTTTACTTGGTACCAAAGGAAGAACAAGAATCTTTTTAAGTTCCAGATACCTTTGGTTCTACAGTATTTGTATGACTTATTACTTTATAACCATTCTTACTATTCTGCCAAGATTCATCTCTTATCTCTCTTTGCTTACCTACCCATGGATGCTCTCCATTTTTATCCTACCTCAAGTCAAACAGTTTTTGAAAGGGCTTATACATATCCATCCACCTAGAAGACAGGCGGCTTATTCCTGGGATATGAATTTTGCACTGAGAATCATTCAGAAAGGGTAAAACCAACAGTGGTACTTCCATCCTCATTTTCAAACGATTCCTCTGCATCTGTCCAGTTAAACCTCTTTCTTATTTCCCATTTTAAATCAAATGCTATCACAGAGGGGTTATAAAACCTGGTTCTCCCAGATCCAAACCATTATATTCAAGAATCTTTTTGCTGCCAAAAGATTCCTTTTCAACCACATTTGAATTTCTTATCCTGAAAAAACGTTATCCGTCTTTGCTATGACTTACAAAAGAAAAGAATCTGAGATGCAAGCTCATATGGCAATTTAACTCTCATCTTTCACCAAGACATGGTGACTGTAAGAACAAATCCTTCCTTTATGACTTAATTGTTTTCAGAGTTGACTTTTGAGTAATTTTATTTTTTTATCCAGATCCAAAACAATAAGAGAGAGAGGGAGGGCGGGAGAGAGAGAATTCTACACATACTGTATGTCCACAAGCAATTCAGATGCTACATTGACAGGAAAAAACTCGAGGAAGTCTAATCAACTGTTTATTTCCTATAAAAGTAATAAAAATATAAATTTAGTGTCAAAACAGACAATTTCTAAATGGTTTTCTCAGGCTGTTGCTTTTTGTTATTATTACCATAACATGATGCTTGCAGGCAAGGTAAGGGGCCACCCTACCAGGGCTTTCGGGTGGACTCTGGAAATATACTATAGTCAGTAATCCGGTCATACACCTAATTATAAATTAGATTAGTTCTGTAGATGCAGAATAGGCTCTTCTTCCTGTCTTTCAGTTGTGTGAATGAACTGACCGTAGCAGTAGACATATGCCATAATAGTACATGTTCAAATAAATCACTGTTGCAGTAGGAACACCCTACCTCAGTCAGCCTTCTTTTATTGTGTTTTATGCCAGGATGTGTTTGTTCAACTTCTTCCTTACTCATATCCATTTCTACTCTTACCCTTTGTTTCTTATTTATTTATTATATTGTGAAATTTTCCATGTTTCAGTGTCTTTGCCTATATTTCTCACCAAATATCTTTGGTATTGCTTTTTTATATTGATTAGTTTTGCTTTCTCCTTTGCATAAATATTGCGCCATACCAGATATCTTTTCCTTTCTTGTATCCTTACTTTTTCTTGTGACACCCAACTTGCCGTTCATTAATCTAGGGTCTCATTGTTCCATCATGCTGAGACATAACTCGTGTTAGACTTTCTAGAATAAATCCTTCACTTTGCAGATAACCAATGACTTCAGTTTCAATTTAACTTTGATCTTGCTAATCCTCTTTATTACATTCCTCCTTTGTTTTCTTATTTTTTTGTATTGTGAATCCTCTTTATTACATTCCTCCTTTGTTTTCTTATTTTTTGTATTGTGAACTTTTCCATATACTGGTGATTTTGCCTGTGTTTCTCTTCAAATATCTTTGGAGCTACTTTTTTGTATTGATTAGTTTGGCTTCCTTCTTTGCATAAATTTAGTACCATATCAGATCTTTTTTTTTCCTCCCCATGTACATGTTTCTTTTTATATCTTTTAAAAAATCTCTGGGTGTTCTTTTCATTTTCGAACTTCCTGTTTGTTCTTTTTCCAGGTGTCTCACAGTTTCTTTGTCCATGTAATGTTTTTCATGGATCTGTTATAATTAAGAACACAAATTTTTATTTGAAGAGTTTGACAGTTTTTTTTCTTGGGCAAGTATTTTTCTTTCCTCTAATTTCCCTCTTCATCTTTATAAATATCTTCTATCTGAAAATTCTGGGCTTGCATAATAGTAACGATGCCTAAGTTCTTTGTTGCTTTTGTGGACTGCCATTTCCTTCTACCACATTACCACATGGGGGGACATGTTCCCCCTGAGTGTAGCCTAACCTCATTGTAGAACATCTCCATGTTCTTATGTTTCTCCTGTGCTATTTTTTTCCAGTCCTAGTGCATTGCGTACACCAGGACTGGTCACTTTTCTATCCTTGGACCTGTGCACCAAGTTGTCTTTTTCTACTTTTTTAGCCTACCTTTCTCCATAATGTATGAAAACAGTGTATACACCAGTGTCATCTTGGTAAAAAAAAAAAAAACTTGTGCCTCTTTCTACTTCATTTTGCTTGTGCTTAGGTGTTCAACTGCATTTAGTTTGCCGTATTTGTTACTGCTTATCTGTAGCCTTATACTTTATTTGAGCTGCTTTTTACTGTTGTGATTGTGAGTTAATTTATCACATTTGTACTGTTTTTACAGCAAATAAACTGATTAACTGTATTTCATTGCTATTTACTGCAATTCATTACTGCTTAATTGCATTTTACCGCATTTCATTACTGTTCACATTTTTTTCACAGTATCAGTTCTGTTTTTTGTTTGTAGTGGTTAATCTGTGTTTTTTGTAAGTTTTACTGTTTTCTAAACCCTTTTATTGAGTAGCGTAGTCTGATACAGGTTTGCTGCATCCAGAGCTGCAGCTGCACTGTTTTTAACCCTTTGTGAGATATTCCAGCTACAAGTTCTCCCTTAGTAGCACTTGTGTTATTACTAGTAGAACTACTGATGTTATGTGATCCTGTCTCGCCTACATTCTGACTGATGGGTTGGCCTCTAATTGGCTGAGCTATCTTTATCCCAGGATGCACCACCACTAATTTTATTAGGCTTTTTTCCTGTCAGTATTTGCTTCATTTAAAACCAAAAGCTGTTTTAACGGCTATTCTTTGTGTATGAGTGCTTTTTGAGGAAATTGATTGAAATTTTCGTGTTTTTTCCTGTCAGAGAAGGTTTGATTACTGCTACTTTAGTAGTTGTGGGTCTTGACCCTCTTTTTCTCCCTTTCTCATTCTCTTTCAATCTTGTGTTAAAAAAAAAAAAAAAAAAAAAAAAAAGTTCTTTGGATTAGTGTTAATTATTTAAACTACTGACATATATATTGTGGTTCTTGTGTGTCAACCCTTTGCTGTTTACTTGTGGTTACCTTTTTTGGTCTGATTATGTCTAAAGAGCATAAACCCTCCGTGTGGCTTCAAAATGTCCATAACGGACAACCATCTAGGTGCAAAACATCTGCAAGAATCGTGCAGTGTATGCCTCCAGAGTCGTCCAGGAGAGGAAAAACAAATTAATCCTCAAAGGATTAATCAAGCCTTCCTTGATTTTGGAGCGATAAAGGTCATCGGGCAGACTCTTCCCCTCGGGGAAATTTGAAAGTTTGATGGAGAAATCGGTTGTATCCTCGAGATCATCCAAGATGTCTGATTCTTCCAGTCTCCGGTGTTCCAAAGATGGTTTCGCTCCAGCCCATATGGCCGATGGTCCCCTCCAACAGCTTGGCACCATTGGAGCAGGTGCTGGTGGAACCAGTGGAGGTGGAGTTCAGTGCACGGACTTCTTCCTTGATTGATGCGTCCCAAGTCTCCCTCCACTGTCGTGGGCTACGAGAGGACCCCCCTCCCCT
This sequence comes from Protopterus annectens, assembly GCF_019279795.1. Classification (NCBI taxonomy): domain Eukaryota; kingdom Metazoa; phylum Chordata; order Ceratodontiformes; family Protopteridae; genus Protopterus; species Protopterus annectens. The sequence continues at coordinate 42,601,524 of NC_056733.1, forward strand.
GGTGGTCCCGCCTTCAGGCTATGATGAGTGCTTTAGCCAAATCTTCCTTGGCTACCTCCACAGTTTCCCCAGCTCCTTCCCTACATTTGGAGACTAGTCCCCTGTCCCCTCCTGGAGGTCCTTCTGAAGCCTCTTCGAGGAACCTCCCAGGAAGTCTTTGACATCTGACACTGATCTTGAAGATCTCGGATGATGTCTCCTTTGCAGACATTCTAGAAGCCCTAAAACAGCAGTCCAAACCTCCCTCTGCTGATGAGTCGGTGTTCCTGAAGCCTCGGGCTCAGCAGCCCTCTGCCTCCTGGGTGTCTCCTCCGCCGAGCTCTCTGATTTTTGGATCTGATCTGGGAAAGGGAGACCTCCTGTCTGAACGAACGCCCTCATCCCAACAAATTAAGGTGTGGCTGTAGATGCTATGGTGGTGGCATCTGCTACCCAGCAAGATGTAACAGAGGCTTCCATCCATCCTCCTAATAAGGAGTCTAGGAGCATGGATCGGTGCAGTAGCGCACCCCCTTAGTTCAGCCTTTACACTGAGGTCTTCTTGAAACCTGGCACGACTTTCACGAGATTTCAGAGGATCTGATTAAGGAGCTGTCCGATACCCTCTTGGGTAACCTGCCTGAGGAACTGGCCCAGACGGTTGGTTCTCAGCTGGCTACAATGTCGTCCATTTTTCAACGTCGTCCAGGAGCTCATTTTTATGCGGCGACAAGAGGGGGTAGAGCGGCGTGGTACAGGCATTTCTCTAATGGAGACAAGCCTGGCTCTGCCTGTGTCATTTCGGTGGAGGCCTTTAAGTCTTCATTTGCCGCCTGTTTGGACCCAAGGTAAAAGACACACTTACCGCTGTGAACAGGAGGGTAAGACTCCCAAGGCTGGAAAATGTGGCCCTCCAGAGGCAGAGGAAGAGGCCCTAGCAACACTGGAGACATAGTCCCTGAGGGATTGCCCAACTGTGCTGCTAGCACCTGAAGGCCTGGGAAGGGATCACTCAGGACCGATGGGTGCGAGGTTACTCCATCCCATTCTCTGCCTCAGAAATTTCAAAGCTGCTGCAAAAGGAGTCATAGACCAGATCAGATTAGGGACTTACTCAAGATTCTTTTGGTGCCAAAAGACCGGGGACTTGAGGCCCATTTTGGACCTAAGCAACCTAAACCGTTCAGTCAAGAAGTCCAAGTTCGAATGGTCACTCTACAAACCATTCTCTCATTGTTGGAGAAGGGTGTTTGGATGTGCTCCATAGATCTCAATCATATCAGAATACATCAAGCGTCCAGGAGACATTTAGCCTAGGAGGCAGTCATTTTCAGTTCGCTGCCCTTTGGTCTCACCACAGCCCCAGGGTGTTCACCAAATGCTTGGCAGTAGTGACTGCTCACCTGAGAAGTCTAGGATTCCAGGTGTTTCTGGCTCCTAACTGCCACCCCAAGCATCTACTTCTACGGAGCCTGCAAGCCACAATATCACTGGGCAATTCCCTTGGAATCACCTTCAATTGGCCAAAGTCTGTGTTGCGGCCATCTCAAAGAATAAGATTCATAGGGGTAGAGATAGATTCAAACCAGATGCGGGTCTATCTACCTGCAGACAGAATTCAAACCATTCAAAATCAAGTTCGAGCCTTACTCCCCAGGTCCAAAGCCCCAGCCAGAATGGTCCTACAGCTATTGGGATCCATGTCTGCCACAGTTCTGCTAGTTCCCTTGGCAAGGTTACACATGAGAATCCTCCAGTGGCTTCTTTCAACTCAGTGGTCCTTTCAGGAACTCCTCTCAATCATCTCATATGGATCACAGAATCTTGCAAACGGGACCTTCGCTGGTGGCTAGTGTCCTCCAATTTGGATCAGGGACGACTCTTTGTTCTTCCTCCTCCGGCCACTTTGACCACGGACGCCTCCCAGATGGGGTGGGGGGGGCATTCCCTGGGCAGGTCAGTCCAAGGCAAATGGCACCCGGAAGAGACCCCTCTTCACATCAACATCCTAGAAATGAGGGCAGTACTCCTGTCCCTTCAAGCCCTTCACGATTATCTCCTTGTTCACTCAGACAACATGTCAGTTGTCTGGTACCTGAACAAACAGGGAGGGACCAGATCCTATCCTCTTTGCAGAGAAGCGATGAGAGTTTGGGAATGGGCAGTCTCGACTAGTGGCTACTCACATACCGGGCAAGTCCAATGTCATAGCCGACAGGTTGAGCAGAACCATCCTCTCTCCTCACGAATGGTCTCTGAATATGACAGTTACAAGGCAGAGTTTCAGCGAATGGGGAGTTCCGACTCCTCTGAATGAAGAGCCCCATGGACACATTAGTCCATCCTTGGCCCACCGGCCTGCTTTATGCCTTCCCTCCAGTTCCTCTCCTCCCCAGGGTGATTCAAAGGCATCTCTTAGGGAGCAAGATGATCGTGGTTTCCTATCTTAACATGCTGTGGAAGGTCCATGGTTCCTGGACCAGGTCCCAGACCTACTGATTCATCAGTCGGGACTACTACACCAGTCCCTACACTAGTCAGGAGACATGCACTGGATCCAGATGTTGTGCACATATTATCTTCAGCCCACAAGTCTGCTACAAAGAAACTGTATTCTAGCAAATGGAAAAGGTTTGCTATTTGGGCTCAACTCGACCCCATTTCTACTCCCGTGGCAGAAGTACTCAAATTCCTGACCTCTCTTTTCAATCAAGGCTCTTCAGTTTCTACCATCAAAGTACAATTGGCAGCAATTTCTAATTTTCATGAATCCATAGACCCACCTTTAATGAGCAACAGATTGTGTAAGACCTTCTTGAAAGGTGCTGCTCTATTAAGACCTCCGATTTCTCATCCTGCACCTCCATGGGATCTCGATATAGTGGCTACCTGTGATCTAAAGTTTCTATCATGGAAGACAGCCTTTCTAGTGGCGATTACTTCAGCCAGAAGGGTTTCAGAACTTCAAGCTTTGTCAGTGAAACCTTTCATACAGACAGGGTGTCCCTCAGACCAAATCCTTCTTTGTTCCTAAAGTTTGTTCTACTTTATGCTTGCAACAATCATTAGAGCTTCCAGTTTTTTCCCAAAATACGTTTATTTTCCACACACTAGATGTCCTTTATTTAGATAGGACCAAACAATCAAGGAAAACAGATCAGTTGTTTGTATCCTTTGCAGAAAACTGGGCAACACTGTCACAAAGGTCACTATTGCCAAATGGATCAGGGACTGTATTACTCAAGCTTATATTTATTCTAACAAAGAGCTTACCACCTCTGTTAAGGCTCATTCTACAGCATTTCATTCTAAGCCTTCATTTCTCACTACAAATTAGATGTGGCATCTAGAGGACGAGCTTCATTTGGTTCCACAGTGCTCAGGAGTGTTTTCAATGAGCCACCCGATTTAATAGAATCACATAACATCTTTTAGTTATGTACTCACCATAACTTCAGATGTTTGGGATCCATCTCGCCACATTTCCTAATAACCTACCCTCCCTTCCTTGGAGATCAGAGGATATCAGAAGGTATCCTGTTGTTTCATCTTGAAACATCTAACAATGTTATATAAACAAGCTGTGCATGTGTGCATGAATGCGGACAAACAAGATCTGGGGGATTAGTGGTGGTGCATCCTGGGATAAAGATAGCTCAGCCGATGGATCCCAAACATCTGAAGTTATGGTGAGTACATAACTAAAAGTTAGACCTTTCACCCTTACCCTCTTAGCTCTCTTTGACCTCTCTTCCTCAGTTTCTGAGAAATATGGATGGACAATTTTCTCCTGCCAGTCTTGTTGATACGGGCATCATGAGATAGTGTAGCAACTGCCTCATGTACATGGACAACCCTCTGCTACTACCACCGAGGAACACAATTTGTGAGAGATGCAATTACAGTAAGATTCTAGAGTCAGTGCTGTGTCCCTCGTAACCCAGTATATCTGGTACTAAGAAGGTTGTCAACATAAACACCACACCTCAACCACTATCCACACCTACACAACACACACTCACATATGTGGAGGTCCTCAACAAAAACACTCCGAAAAAAAAGAGACCTCCAAGGCAAAAACACATGTGAACTCCACTGCCCACCACACCACACCACACATAGTCCACACATCTGTGTCTCGCAACCACTAAGGCCTAAACATAAACACAACATATTAGTCATAGGAGACTCCATTGTAAGACACACAGATGTGCCCCTCACCAGGCTGGATAAGGAGAAAGTCACGATTAGTTGTTTGTCAGGTGCCAGAATCTACCATATCACCCATGCACTCAGGTCTCTCAACAACAGGTCCTGTTATGACTCTGTCATAGTCCATGTTGGTGTGAATGACATGAGACATACCTCCCTGGACTACATGAAGAGAAACATGATAGAGCTCACTTAATATGTATCCCAGGCAGGTATGTTCCTAGCTTTAAGCAGCATTCTACCGTCACCCAGAATGATGCCTCACTACAGACAGAAAATGATTGACTTTAACATTTGGCTTAGTTTCTGGTGTCATTCCAAGGGAATCCAGTAAGTGACAGCCAGGGAAGACATGATTGACAAACCACGATGCTTTGCCAGAAATGGCCTGCATCTGTCTCCCTTTGGCTTCAGGCTCCTGGCAAAGGCTCTTGCCTCCCCCATAGTGCCTTTTTTTAGGCAAAGCCATGAGGTCAAAACTACCAAAAACACAAATTAAAGGTCATGCTGACAAACGCTAGGAGTCTAAACATAACACTGCAGTCATTGCAAGCATTCTTGACCCTGGAAGATGCTGACATTTGTGCAGTCACAGAAACCTGGTTCAAAGCTGCGGAGGGCACCCCAGCCATACTAGGTTACTCATCCTATCATACATTCAGACCCTAAACTGTGGGTAGCAAAGCAAAAAGGAGGTAGAGTTGCAATATATATGTATATATAAAAGACATACACACCTCCAGGCTGGTTAAACAGTATGACGCACAGGAGACACTCCAGGTGCATTTAACCATTGACAGGACCCCTATTCAAATCATAGCTAACTACAGGCCCCCAACTTTGACTCCAGATGCCCACTCCACCTATCTGGATCTCTTTGAATCTATCAAGATTCAACCCTTTATCCTGATCCTGGGTGACTTTAACTATCCAACCATAGATTGGAAGAACTACTCATGCCAAAAGACACATTTTCAGAGATTCCTTGATTTCGTCAATGCAAATGCCTTGGACCAGTTGGTTGACACTCCCACAAGAGGTGAAAATATCTTGGACTTGGTATTAGCCAGCATGAGTAACCACTGCAGTATCCCTACAGTGTCATTCTCCCTTGTAATATCCGACCACAAAGTGGTCACTTTTGAAGTCACCATCTCCCCCGACCACCCTTAGATAGGGTCAAACAAAAAAACTTCTCAAAAGCTGATTACAACCTCCTGAGGTAAGGAATAAACAGCTTCACAGCTCTCTACCCCTGCATAGGAACTGGCACATATGCCCAAACCTACACCAAAATACTATACGAGCACTTATATAGCTGCATTAATCAGGAATACCCGACAGGACAAAATCATCCTCCTCAAGGAAGAGTAAACCTGTCTGGTGGACGTCTGCAATAAATAAACTCTAAAATAAAAGGAAAAAACTGTTCAGGACCAAGAAGGAGCAGGTGCCTAATTGGAAGCAATCTCTCCTTAGTCTGAACAAGCATATAAGAGCACTAGTAAAATCCTACAAAGCAAACTTCGAGTCCAAACTGGCCACATCTACTAAAGACAGTCACAAGACTTTCTTTGCATATGTCTGCAAATTCAAGTGAAGCACCCAGATCTGCTCAGAGCTGGTGGTCAAAGACACCACATACACAAACACCATAGATATAGCCAACCTGCTGGCAGACAGGTTCAGTGAAAACCACCCCTCTTAACCCCCATCAGTAAATCAGAACATCTCCAGCACCTGCCCTCCTCCCCTTATCTCTAGGGAGCAAGTCATCACTGTCCTTTCAAAGGCAAAAAATACAGCCTCCATGAGACCAGATAACATCCCAGGCTGTATCCTTCATGACCTTAGACAAGAACTTGCAGCACCATTAGGCACCCTTTTCAGCCAAAGCCTGAGTATTGTCTTCGTCCCAGCCGAGTGGAGGACAACCACTGTCATCCCTTTGCAGAAAGGTGGAGCGTCCACCAATCTAGGAAATTATAGATCCATCAGCCTAACTAGTCTGATCTATAAGGCCATGAAGTGGATTATCATGGACTTTATTAACAAGGACATTGGCAAACTCCAAGCACTTGATCCCACACAGTTTGGTTTCATTAAGGGAAGGTCATGCCTGCTAAATTTGGTCAACTTCTTTTAGACAGTCACCAAAGCCATGGATGAGGGAAGATGGTGCATACCTCCTACCTTGACCTGCCTAAAGCCTTTGATACTATTCCCCACTTGGGTATAATAGATAAACTCTCTCAACTAGGCATCAATCCATATGTTACCAGATGGGTTGCAAATCTGGCTCACTGACAGAACCCACCTAGTCAAAATAGGGGAAGCCACTTTAAGAACTCAACCCGTAATGAGTGTTGTACCCCAGCGATTGGTCTTGGGACCTTTGTTGTTTGGGATATACTTTTCTGACGTGCAGGCCAAAACTCACTAAACTAGGTATAAATCCCTATGTCACAAAATGGGTTGCCAACTGGCTCACTGACAGAACCCACACTGTGAAAGTAGCAGACTCTAAATCCAACTTCAGACCAGTGATAAGTGGAGTACCACAGGGTTCAGTCCTAGGTCCTCTCCTGTTTGGTATCTACTTCTCAGAAGTACAGGCTAACACAGAAACTCTTTGACTAACAAAATTTGCAGATGACTGCAAACTAGGAGCCATAATCAAATCTCCTAACGATGTGGACATCCTACAAAAGGGCCTCACTGAGACAGATGCCTGGTGTCAAAGCCATGGCCTCAAGCTCAATGCCAAAAAGTGCATTGTCATCCCTTTTGATAAAAACTCTGTACCCATGAACTACCACATAGGCGGTAGTCTACTTAACACAGAAAGTGTGATAAGAGATCTTGGGACACAGGTGGACAGTAATTTTTCCTTTGATAATCACATTGCCACAGTTGTCAGGAAATCCTTCTACGTGGCACACCTCATCACAAAAGGTTTCTCATCCAGGAAAAAAGAGGTCATTGTTCCCCTCTACTCATCACTCATTAGACCCATTATAGAGTACAACGCCCCTTTTGGTATGTACCTCACAAGACATCTACAACAACTGGAAAGGCCACAGAAATACCTCACAAAGAGGGTTACCAGCCTCAAACAGATGCCCTATGCAGACCATCTCAAAAAACTCCAGCTTTACTCTGTTGCATATCACCTACTCAGAGGTGATCTCTGCCTAACATACAAAGATATGTCATACCCAGAGCTGCTGGACATGCTCCACGTAAAGAAATCCCAATCCCTCCAAACTACATGCTCTGGGGGACCTAAACCTTGTCACCACAATAAACATAACATGCTGGAGGAATAGACTCCTGTCTCAGAGACTTCCCATACTCTGGAACAAACTACCTATCTATATCAAACAAAGCTCCTCATTAGCACTCTTCAAGAAAAATCTTGATGATTGGGTGGGAGTTAGGAAATTTACCCCAGGGATCACTTCTGTGGCTCTGCTTGACAGGGGCACAGGAAAATAATTTTCTTGGGTGGCAAAAGCCGGGGTACCGTTTGGCTAGGCTTATATAGGCCCTAGGGCCAATAGCTTAGTTCCTACCTATGAACCTATGGCTGACTAAGTTTGCAGATGACTGTAAGTTGGGCGCTGTCATCAGTTCCCCTAGTGATGTGGACATCCTCCAAGAGAGTCTCGTCCAAACATAGGACTGCTGCCAGAAACATGCCCTCAAACTGAATGCCAAAAAATGCATCTGCATCATCATCCCCTTTGGGGAGAGTGACGTCCCCACAAATTATCACATTAATAAGACGGTCCCTAAGCATGTAGTCAGTCGTGAGGGACTTGGGTACCCAGGCTGATAGCAAACTGAATTTTGACCACCATATTGCCTCCATTGTAGGGAAAGCTTTCTACATGGCCCACCTCATAGTATCTTATCCAGGGACAAGGTGGTCATAACATCCTTGTATTCTTCCCTTATAAGACCCATTGTTGAGAACAATGCTCCTTTTGGCATGTACCTCACAAAGCACATGCAACAGCTGGAGAGACCAGAGTGGTTCTTCACCAGGAGAATCCAGGGGCCTCAAACATCTACCCTACACAGATAGGCTAAAGGCCATGTCCCTCTATTCAGTCTGCTACAGACTCCTCAGAGGTGACCTCTGTCTGGCATACAAAGGAATCTCAAACCCCGCCTTAATGGGACTGCTGCACATTCGCAAGTCAAGCTCCACTTGAATAACTCACATGCGTAAACTCAACCTGGTCTGTGACATCAATAGGACTTGTTGGCGGGACAGATTTGTGTCCCAGAGACTCCCCCTTCCATGGAATAGACTCCCACTCCATGTCAAGCAGAGTACCTCATTAACACTTTTTAAGCACAACCTGGATCACTGGATGGAGAACTGAAAATATACCCCTGGGATTCCGCCTGTGTCCCTGCTGGGCTGGGGCATCGGGGGCTGACTTGTCAGAACATGGGCTAAATTCTTGGCTAGGCTTGTAAGGACCTCAGGGCCAATAGCCTAGTAACTTCCTATGATCCTATGAGATTTTGTAAAAACAGGGTCCACCAAGGTACACACCAAGACATGAGAATGAATTTGTTTCCACCTTATCTTGGTAATTTCATCTCTCCAGTTAGACATTGCCTGGTGTGTGTGTGCAGATGAAGCTTGTTTGCTTAAGTAAAACTGTGCCTGTAAACATGAGTTTAACAGGGTGATGTTGTTTGCCTCAATTATAATATAGTTATCCTCAATAGGGTGTGCAAACCTACTCTGTTTAACATATATAACTACAGCACTGCAAAAGGGCACTCATACTATTGAGCTGCATAATTCCATGTTATATATTCATAATACCAAAATATGTTAATTTCATGTACCATGTACATCATAAGCTGTTACCCTTACAGAGCCATCATGCAGACATATAGCATGTACGTCTAGGAAAATGAACATACTTATAATTACCAAAGGAAAAAAGTAATATGCACCCCTGTGTTTAGAAAGGCTCTGTAGTTACCTGCAATGCATTATAAATATGAATAAACAATATGACTTTGCAGTGGTGCCTGCACAGCTCACCAGAGCTGGGTTATACCAGTGGCAGATACTGCCCTGGCAAGACACTGACAGGCATCCACTTTATATTTGGGATCCTGATAAGAGTCTCCATTCAGGTGCTCCTGGTTGTCCCTTTGCAGCAAAGAAAGGAAAAATCTGTTTTCCTTGCTACATAACTACAGTGCATTCCACAGCATTTATTATCTACATGTGGCCTTACGAAATGTATCCTTTGAAGTACTGCAATTATACATGTGAGTCGTACATTGCTTCTGTTTTGTGAGGCAGTGGGACAGCTTGCTAGTCCTTCTTACTGGGTCGATAATAACTGTTGTAATAACATTCCTGACTTTATACCAGAACTGTACTGCAATGTGGTGAGAGGCAAGAGGTCAGTTCTACCTATGTATAAATACTTCTGTGGTTTGATGCTAGCTACTGTAAAGACTGTGCATGCATTCCTCCCACAAAAACTGTAAATGTCCTTCCATTCACTGCTGCAGTATTCTTAACACATGGGATATAGCCTGCAAGACAATCTGACATCTGACCAGTATACCAAAGCATTTAGGTTGCTGTAGGGTATGCCTTATGTCATGACTACACTCCTCACGTAGTGTAGGGCATAAAAGAGACATCTGGATGTATGCTCCTCAGAACTTCTTTGCTGTCATTCCAAATGCCATCATTTGATTATTGGTCTGATCATCCAAGTTATTGTTGTGTTACACTGGTTTACCTTGGCTCAGATAGGTTCCCTGTTGGGGTGTTTTTCCTTGCTTTTGGTTGTTTTGTTTGTATTTGTGGTTAATGTCATCCAGAAGGGGAAAATGCAATTGTAGGAGACAAATTCCCTGTAAGGATCACCACAAGAAGTGTATGTTTTGCTTGGGGGCCACTCATGACTGTACATCTTGAAGTATTTGTCAGGCCTTTGTCCCTAAACAGAAGTCGCATTTCCTCTCTCAAAATTTATGTAGAGAATTAGAATCTTAAACCCTTAGCTCAGGGCTCGATGGAAGATACTTCTAGGCCAGAAATACAGCAGCCAATGAGGAGGAAGGCCAAGACTGCTAGGCTGGATTCTTTGGCTATGCCTTCCTTAGTGAACCTCTCTCTCGAGGCTGATGAAGGTCCAAAGGTACAGCCGGTTCCAAAGTCGGATCCCTCTGTTGTGTCCAGTTCACAGACTGGTATGGATTTGGCTGCTTGCATGTCCTCGGAAGCCTTGCAGATGTCTTTCACAGATGTCCAGGGGGAACCACAGTTTGTAATTACAGAAGGGGCTAGGGGTATTCCTCAGATCATAATGAGAGAGGGAGGAAGTGCCGATGACTATTGTTGGAGTGCAGGCCTACGTCTGGGCCGTCTACCTTTTATAAGGCAGATGCCCATTTAAAAAAGAAACAGAAAACAAAGAAAACAAAGCATTTATGTCCTGCTTCCAGAGACCCTCAGAGTGATTTGCAGAATTTTACTCGGGGGGCCTGTTTAAGGCCCTTATGGCTCTGAAACCACCTCAGGGGGTCTCTGTTACAGCCCCTCCTTGGTCATCTTCCCCTTCTAAAAGGGTTAGAGCTCAGGATTTCTTGGATAAAGAGGTAGATTCTGATGAGGACTCCTTGGCTACTCCACACAGAGTCCTACTCCTTTAGACTATGGCTTTGAGGAGGAGGAATCTACCAGTCTAGACTCACTTGCTGAGGAGATCTTTTTTGAGGATATCATTGTAAGGATGAGTAGTATTTCAAATGGTATTGCTCTCAAGTGTCTGATGTGCACTGGAAATACTATGAGCTCCTTCAGGTGGATTCCCCTAAACCCTCTGCTATACCTCCTGTTTTGCCTGTCTTTTTGGATGCCTTTTCTTCTACTTCAGGCTCCAGATTCCCAACCCTCTGCCCCTAAGAAACCTGACTGTTTCTGCAAGGTGCCAGAGGACTGCAAACATTTATACAAGTGTCCTCCTGCTGATGCCACTGTAGTTTCTGTGGCTTCTGATAAGCTTTCCAAATTACTGCCTTCCACTAAGCTTCTTCCCTCTGATAAGGACAGTAGGACTAAGGAAAGGCTGGGAAAGAAGGTATACACTCCTGCCACCCTTGCCTTCAGAGCTATTAATTATCAGACTCACGTGACCAAGTATGTCTTGGCCCTGCTTTGCCAGACTTGCCAACTTTTAGCTGACCTTCCTGATTCTGAGGAGTTATGATGCAGCAGCTGCTTCTTCCAGAGCTGCAGCTTCTTGTTCTGTGCTGAGAAGATATTCCTAGCTATGCCTTCAACCTTTGCCTGATGACAGTAAGGCTAAGCTGATGGATGCCCTCTGGATAGCAACTGCTTGTTTGCTAGTCTGCTGCAGATTTGTTCAAGTCCCTACAGGAAAAAGGTAAGAAGCTGCAGGATCTGAAACATATTTTGTTTCTCCTGATCCTAAGTTTTAAAGGAATAATCTTTCTAAGTCAGCCTTTGTTCGTAGGCAGTCTTGACCACAGCAAAAAATTAAGAGAGGAGGTAAAAGAGTGTCTCTAGGTAACCCACTCAGAGTACTCCTGTTCAGAAGTAATGCTTTACTGACAAAACCGGGCCTGTCTGACTACCACTCTCTTCTGAGTCACATTCCTCTTTTTCTTCTTCTGTCCCTCTCTTTTCTTCTTTGGTCACACATTACCCAAGACTCTTGGGTCCTTTCCATCATTCACCTAGGCTACTTCATGGTTTGGAAATCTCTTCCTCCCTTCATGGGCATTCCTCAACCTCTTCAAGACCAGTTACATCTCTTTCCAGATGCTATTTAGGAACTTCAGGCTCAAAGCACCATTCAAGAAGTCCCTGCTGGCCAGAGAGGGAAGGGATTTTACTAAAGAATGATGTTATGTGATCCTATCTCGCCTACATTCTGACTGATGGGTTCGGAGCCGATCCCTCGGCTCCGACTTATGCCAAAGAGCGAAGTCTCTTATTGGCTGAGCTTACTATATCCCAGGATGCACCACTACCAGTCCCCCAGATCTCGTTTGCCGCTAATCTGCGAAGACGTGGTCTCGAGCTGGCTGAGCTAAGTAGTAATTTTACTAACTTTTTCTGTCAGGAATTTCTTGTTCTAGTCATAAAAGCTGTTTTCACGGCTATTCTTCTCTTTGTGTGTGTTTGGAGTTTATCAAAGACTTTGTTGTGTGATTGGGTTGAGTTTGGTTAGGTCTCCTTCATCTAGGGCCTTCCTGGTCTTTCAACCCTCCTAAAACTTACAGGGTTTCGAAGTACCCTTAGTAATTTGTTACCTAAGCGATAACTGTAGTAGGTAGAGTCAGTAAACAGAAAGTTGGTGATTTTTCTGTCAAGTTACTGATTGTTTGCCATAATGTCACAAAATCCTAAGCCTTCGGCTTCAAAATGCACCAAATGCAATTTCAAAATGTCCATCACAGTGTGTGTATTGTTTTGCTAAACACTTACAGGAGTCATGCAGCGTGTGTCACGCTTTTTCCTCAAGGGTCCTCCAGGAGAGGAAAATAAATTGATTCTTAAGGGTTAATAAAACCTTCTTTTGAAGAAGCCTTGGCATCCTCTCCTTCTCCGCTAAAAGAGCCGGTTCCGACCAGTCCGTCGGATCCGACCGCCAAAAGACATAGGCAGGCCTCTCCTTGGCTCCAAGGACTTCGAGCCGAGGACGGAACTGCCTCGATGCCACCAGTCTCGACTCCTCTGGCCGGAGCCGATGGCTGGGGCATCGAGGCGGCTCCACTGGTCTCGGAGCCGACAGGGGTCGCCCTGCTCAGACACTTCCCTCCTCCAAGAGTCCACCTCGGCACCGATGGAATCTAGTGTGTGTATTCCTTCGCCGATAGTCATCGAGTCACCTCGAGCCGGTCCCCTAGTCCTTTGGGGCCGTCTTCCTCTCGGTCTTCGAGGATGTCAGATTCTGATATAGACAGGGTGCTCCAAAGACTGTTCCAGTCCCCAGTCTTCCAAAATTTGTTTCGGTTCCGACCCAGTTGGCCGATAACCCATTGCCATTCCTCCTCCGACTGCTTCGGCCCGCCGAGCAGGTGCTGTTGGAGCCGGTGGAGATCTTAGGGTCAGCTCCGGCCCTACTCCAACCTGACGCCGAGTTTGGTACACGGACTTCTTCGGCTGGACCCGGGGTGATGTTTGGGACCTATGCTCGGTTCCGAGCCTCCCTCGGTGCTTCTCGGCGGGACTTCTTCGGCTATCATGGCTCGGGACCGGACACTCCCAGGATTCTGGGGTCCGGCTTTCAGAGCCATGAGGAGTGCCAAGTCTTCTTGACCATCTCTCCGGCTTTACCGGCACCTTCCTGGGCGTGGAGACTGGGTCTTTGGCAGTTCCCTGTCCGTAGTCAGCGGAGCCCCTGGGCCTGAGGTTACCCCCATTGGGGTTCCCTCCTCCTGAGGGTTCTTGAGTTGTCTTCGGAGGAACCCCAAGGAAGAGATCGCGGAAGAGGAAGCACGTGGACTCCCCGAGTCTATTACATCGACACTGATCTTGATGATGCAGAGGGGTCCCCTCGGATGATGTCTCATTTGCAGACATCTTAGAGATCCTCAAACAACGAGGTGGCTGGATATCCAAACCCCTCTGCTGATGAGTCAGTGCTCCTCAAGGCCTTTGGGGCTCAGCCTCCGCCTCCTGGGTGTCTCCGCCCTTAGCCGCTTCTGGATTTAGTTTGTTGGAACATCCAGATGAACCAGTCCCTTCTCGTCCAAATAAATTTTTGTCTGCTCCCCAGGAGTTCCTCACTAAAGGCGTGGCTGTAGATGCCATGGTGGTGGCATCTGCTACACAACAGGACGTGGCAGAGGCTTCAACGTCCGTCCATCCTCCTAATAAGGAGTCTAGGAGCATGGACAGGTACGGGCGCACCTGACTTCAGCGGCCTTTACTTTAAGGTCTCTGAATTATTTGGCACATTTTACCAGGCTTCAGAGGGATCTGGTCAAGGAGTTGTCAGATTCCTCTCAGGTAACCTACCTGAGCAGCTAGCCCAGTCGGTTAGCTCTCAGTTGGCTATCCTTACGCAGTTTCTAACTCGTCCATGAGGCTCATTTCCTATGCGGGCAGGCACAGGCATGGCTCTCACGGAGACAAGCCTGGCTCTGCTTAATTGTCAGCAAGGAGGCCTTCAAGTCTTCCTTCGCCCGCCTCCTTTGATGGGTCCTCTTTGTTTGGACCGGTTAAAGACACCCTTACCGCTGTGAGCAAGAAAAACTTTATCTGCCGTAGGTGCCCGTTATTCCACAAGGAGGGAAGATGTGGTTTCCAAATCTCGCAAGTTTTTCCCCAACAGCAGGAAGATTCCCCTTCCAGAGGCAGAGGACGGAAATTTTTCTGGAGACGCCCCCCAGAGGCGGCAGAGGGCCCCGCAATTCTGGAGAGCTCTTCAGCCTCCCACACATCATGAGGATTGCCCAGCTGTGCTGCTCCGAACCAGTCGGGTGTCGTTTGCCAAGCACCTAAAAGCCTGGGAGTCAATCACTCAGGACAGATGGGTGCGGATCATTGCCGGAGGTTACACCATCCCATTCACATACTCACCCCACCGTCCAAAAATCCCGGACCCACCACCCAGTCGAAATGGCAGCCGCAGAAGCTTTAAAGCTGCTAGAAAGGAGTCATCCAACCGTCCCCACAGACCAGATCGGATCAGGAAATTACTCCAGGTTCTTTTTAGTGCCAAAGACAGGGGACCTGAGACCAATATTGGATCTCAGCAGACTGAACCAATCCATCACTTAAATCCAAATTCTGAATGGTCACGTTACAATCCATTCTCCCATTGTTGGAGAAGGATGTTTGGATGTGCTCCATAGACCTCAAGGACGCCTATTATCACATACCGATACATCAGGCGTCCAGGAGGTATCTGCGCCCAGCCTGGGGTCAGTCATTACCAATTTTGTGCTCTGCCCTTTGGTCTCACCACAGCCCCCAGGGTGTTCACCAAGTGTTTGGCAGTAGTGACGGCTCACCTGAGAAGTCTTGGATTCCAAGTGTTTCCCTATCTGGACGACTGGCTCCTGACTGCCACCACCAGGCATCTACTAATGGACAACCTCAAAGCCACCATCTCCTGGGTGCTACCCTGGGGATTACATTCAATTGGTCAAAGTCTGTCTTGCTGCCCTCTCAGCATAAGGTTCATAGGAGCAGAGATAGACTCAAAATTGATGCGTCTTTCTTCCTGCCGAAAGGATCCAAACTTTACAGGGCCAAGTTCAAGCTCTGATCTCGAGATCCAAAGCCCCAGCCAGGATGGTTCTACAAGTTTTAGGTTCAATGTCTGCCACGGTTCTTTTAGTTCCTCTGGCAATATTGCACATGAGGATTCTTCAGTGGCTATTGTCAACTCAATGGTCCTTTCAGGATCTTCCCTCAATCATCACATCATGATTACGGAAACATGCAAACGGGACCTTCGCTGGTGGCTTCAGACATCCAATCTGAATCCAGGAAGCCCTTTGTTATTCCCTCTCCAGTGGTTACCCTGACGACAGATGCCTCCCAGATAGGGTGGGGGCATTGTCTGGGCAGGTTAGTTCAGGGCTCCTGGCTTCCAGAGCTCTTCTCCACATCAATGTGTTGGAGATGAGGGCTGTACTTCTATCCCTACAGGCCTTACACAAGTTTCTTCCTCAGGGCATCATCGCCATCCACACAGACAACATGTCGGTGGTCTGGTATCTGAACAAACAAGGAGGGACCAGATCTTACCCCTTTGCAGAGAGGCCATGAGAGTGTGGGAATGGGCTGTAGCTACCAACCGCTTCTTGGTAGCGACCCACATCCCGGAAAGTCAAATGTATTGGCGGACAAATTTCTCTCCTCACGAGTGGTCTCTAAACCAAACAGTAGCAGCTCAGGTTTTCAGGAGATGGGGGGCCGTGTGCTCACACCTATTTGCAACTCCACTAAACACCAAGTGTAAAAGGTTCTTCTCCTTGATTCCACATCAGGGAGTACCAGCTATGGATGCTCTAGCACAACCTTGGCCAACAGGGCTACTTTATGCATTTCCTCCGATTCCACTTCTCTCCAAAGTCATTCAAAAAGCTTCTCAATTGGGGTCCGCAATGATACTGATTGCCCCATACTGGCCTCGTCAGGTATGGTTTCCTTACCTGAAGAAGCATGCGGTGGACGATCCGTGGACTTTAGACATAATTCCGGACCTGCTAATTCATCAGTCGGGACATCAGCATCAGTCCCTTCGATTTTTGAAGTTGACAGCTTGGCTCCTCCACTTCCGACTTTAGTCAGAAGTCACACATTAGACCCGGAAGTTGTTCACATTTTATCTTCGGCCCACAAACCCACCACTAACAAATTGTACCGCAGTAAGTGGAAGAGGTTTGCTATCCGGGCTCAACTCAAGGGCTTAGACCCTATCACTGCTCCTATCCCAGAGGTTTTGAAATTCTTAACATCCCTGTTTAATCAAGGATCTTCTGTCTCTACTATTAAAGTCCAACTAGCGGCTATCTCTAAATTCCACGAATCCATGGATCCTCCATTGATGAGCAGCAGACTATGCAAAACTTTCATTAAAGGTGCGGGCCTGTTAAGACCCCAAGTTTTTCATCCTGCGCCTCCGTGGGATCTTGATTTGGTGCTTGGCGCATTAACATCTTCCCCTTTCGACCGGCTGCTACATGTGAGTTAAAATATCTGTCTTGGAAAACTGCCTTCTTAGTTGCAATTACTTCTGCAAGAAGAGTTTCAGAGCTTCAAGCCCTGTCTATTAAACCACCGTACTTGATTTTCCACAAGGATAGAGTATCACTTAGGCCTAATCCATCCTTTGTCCCAAAGGTCTGTTCTAATCTCTGTCTCCAACAATCTCTAGAGCTACCAGTTTTCTTCCAAAATTCTCCAATGAAGCAGAATACACTCTCCATAAATTGGATGTTCACAGGCAATTGCGCTTCTATTTAGACAGGACTCAGCAATTTCGTAAGTCAGACCAGTTGTTTGTGTCCTTCTCAGACAATAAATTGGGTAAAACCATCACAAAAGCTACTATCTCCAAATGGATTAGAGATTGTATAACTCAGGCTTATTCTTCTTCAATAAGCAACTTACAACATCTATCAAAGCTCACTCTACCAGAGCTATGGCGACTTCTATAGCTTTTCATTCCAAGCTCGCTATATTTGGTCCAATCCGCACACTTTCATTTCCCACTATAAATTGGATGTGGCATCTAAAGGCGAGCATCATTTGGTTCCACGGTACTCAGGAGTGTTTTCCAGTGAGCCACCCAGGATTCAGGTGCTAGGGGGCTGTCCCATCAGTCAGAATGTAGGCGAGATAGGATCACATAACATCTTTTAGTTATGTACTCACCATAACTTCAGATGTTTGGGATCCATCTAAGCCACATTCCTACCCTCCTTCCCCTGCCTTGGAGATCAGAAGAGATTGAACGGTTTTGAGTTCTACTGTTTTATCTTGTTTCATCTGACGATGTTATATAAGCAGGGCGTGCATGTGTGCATGTATGCGGACAAACTAGATCTGGGGGACTGGTAGTGGTGCATCCTGGGATATAGTAAGCTCAGCCAATAAGAGACTTCGCTCTTTGGCATGGATCGTCTCCGAACCCATCAGTCAGAATGTAGGCGAGATGGATCCCAAACATCTGAAGTTATGGTGAGTACATAACTAAAAGTTACTAGTTCCAAGAAAAGGAGGCACTTGGAGACCCATTCTGGACCTCTTTCATCCAAACAACTTCATGAAGATGCCTAATTTTCATTTGCTTTCACTGCAAACCGTGTTTCCTGTCCTCCTACCTCAGGCCTTCCTTGTTTCTCTGGATATCAAATATGCTTACCTCCACATTCCTATTCATCCCCTTTTTAGGAACCTTTTACATTTCTCTGTTCTTTCCTTGCATTTTCAGTTCTCTGATTTGCCCTTTGGCCTTTCTTCTGCCCCAAGGGTATCCACCAAATGCCTAGCACCTGTGATTGCATTTTGCAGACTTCAGGGGGTTCAGGTCTTCCCTTGTCTGGACGACCTCCTGTTCCAGGCATCTGCACCAGAGGTTTTATTGCAAAATCTCCACTTTGCCATTTCTCTTCTGCAAGGCCTGCGGTTCACTATAAAAGTCTTCTCTGACTCCTTCTCAGGACAAGGTGTTCCTGGGGTGCAGGATACAGACAGTGCCTATGCTGGCATCCCTGCCTCTTCCAAAGGTTCAGACACTTGTTTACTTCCAGAATCATCTTCTCCTACCCTCCATTATGGCCAGGGAGTATTTGAGAGTTTTGGGGTTTATGTCTTCCACCATGCTCATGTTTCTTGTAGTCAAACTTCACATGAGGAAGCTCCAGTGGTTCCTAAAATCAGTGTGGCAACAGCATGCACACCCTCTAGATTTTCTAGTTCCAATTCTACCCTGCCTAAAGAAGGAATTGCAATGATGGATTCAGCAACTTCCCCTAAATCTAGACCTTCCTATTACTTCACTTGTCCCAGTTCGGAAGTTGTTCACAGGTGCCTCAGGTGTTGGTTGGGGTGTAGCTCTCGTCTGTGTCAAGGTTCAGGTTGTTTGGTCCCCTCTTCAACAGAAGGAGCACATCAACATCAGAGAGGTGAGGGCATTGCTGATGGCTCTGCAAACTTTTCATCCTCTCCTCTTCCCAGGACCTCTCAAGGTATTCACAGACAACACCACAGTTCTTTGGTATGTGAATAAGCATGGCGGAGGGGACAGTGTCCTACCTCCTTTGCCAGTTGGCACTCCTGGTTTGGGATCTTGCAGTGAAACATCAGCTGACCCTTCATGCATTGTTCATTCCTTCAGCTCAAAATTCAGTGTCGGACACTATGAGCAGGTCCTTGACACAGTCCCAGAAATGGATGCTTCACAGGGATGTTTCTGGACATTGTCCACCAGTGGGGTATTCCTCAAGTAGGTTTATTTGCCTCCTGTATGAACAGTTCACTTCCACAGTTCGTGGTCTGCACTCTTGTGGGAGGAGAGGCTGGACTCTGCCCTTCTGAGCTGGGAATTTCTGGTTAAAGGCTTATAGTGCCTGCATATTTCAACTGTTTCTTACTGAAATTGGTACACCTTGTTTGCTGTAGCATAGACTAGATCCAGGCCTGCTGAATCTAGCTTTGTTTGTTTGCTTGTTATTTCCCTGAAACGCTAATACCACCTAAAACGCGGCCTTTCAGCGCTTCTGTGGATCCCTAGTGATATCTGCATTGTTTACTGTACTTATTTCCTTGTTTCACTTAAAAGAAAGTTACTGTTTGTCGTTTTTGCATTTAAGTTACCTGTAACCCATTGCATTTAAGTTACCTGGCACTTGCTCACTAAAGCAATTATATAAGTCAGCACTAAAAAATTAAAAGCACTACACCCTCACAAACTCCCCTTGAGTACCTTGTTCCCCATTGGCCCTTTTTTTTCAATTATAAAGGAATTCCCAATACTATTCTAGCATGTCCAAAGGTCAGTTGTCAATCTCCTCTCCAGTCCAGCTGGTGAATCTGGGAATCTTGAGGCAATGTTACAACTGCCTCATGTACACAGACAACCCTCTCCTCCTCCCAACAAATTCCAACACATGTGAGAGATGTATCCATATAGCCAAACTGGAGGCTAAGATCTCTCAACTCAGTACTGGCGTAACCAGTCAGGAGGAGAAGGAAACCACACTCACTACAATTCCAGTCTCATATAGACCTACCATGACAGCAAACCAAACACATAAACACACAAAAACATACTCGGAGGCTCTAAATAAAAATCTGCCTACGCAGCAGAGACCTCCAAACAGACACCCAAGCAACCGCTACCTCAAAACAAAACACGTGCAACACATAGCTCACAAAGCCAATGTGCCGAACAGTCACAGCCCTTAAGGCTAAACAACACACCTGATGCACTTGTAATAGGTGACTCTGTCGTCAGGCACACTGATGTCCCGCTCACCAGGCTGAACAAGGAGAAGGTCACGGTGAGCTGCCTGTCGGGCGCTAGGATCCGCCACATAACACAAGCACTGAGGTCACTCCAAGGCAAGTACAAATATGACTCCGTCATTGTCCATGCTGGTGTGAATGACCTGAGATGTACCTCCCTGGTCTACATGAAAAGAGACGTAGAGGAGCTCTCTGAGTATGTGGCCCAGGGCAGTATGACCCTGACCTTGAGTAGCATCTTACCCTCACCAAGAATGATGCCACAATATGAAGACAAGATGATCAATTTCAACAATTGGCTTAAGTATTGGTGTTATTCAAAGGGGATCCAATGCCTGTCAGCCTGGGATGACATGCTCGACAAGCCACGATGCTTCGCTAGGGACGGCTTGCACCTGTCACCCCTGGGCTTTCGGATATTGGCAAAGGCTCTTGCTACCCCATAGTGCCTTTTTTAGGCAAGGCTCAAAAGACAAACCCACCTCCATAGGTATCACAAGGGATAAGAAACTAAGAGTAATGCTACTCAACGCAGGAGTCTAAACCTCAAGATGCACGCATTCAAACTCTCCTTAGAATGGAGAACATCGATATCTGTGCAGTAACAGAAACCTGGTTCAAGGCTCCGAGAGCACCCCAGCACTACCAGGTTATACCTCATACCATGCTTTTTGGCCCCAAAACTTGGACCGAACCACAAAAGGAGGGGGAGTATCAATATTTGTCAAAGATACCCACACCTCCAGGTTGGTGGCACAGCACGAAGCATCAGAGACTATCCATGTGCAACTAACAGTGGGTAAAACTGCCTTCCAGTTTATAGCCTGCTACAGATCACCCTCCCAAACCCAGGAACCCCACTCGGCCTTCCTGAGAACACTGGAAAATATGAAGGTCTCTCCAAACACCATTATATTGGGCGACTTCAACTACCCAAACATAGACTGGGAGCATTACTCTAGCTCCAACACCCTAGCTCAAAGGTTCCTAGAATTTATAAACTCAAATGCTATGGAACAACTTGTTACCACTCCCACAAGAGGGGAAAACATACTGGACCTGATCATCACCAACATGGGGACTCTGTGCTCCAGACCAGAAGTGTATCCCTCACTGGTAAGATCAGACCATAAACTAATCTCACTGGATATTCATATCCCGACTACACCTCCTGCCCAGAAAACCACAGTGAAAAACTTCTCTAAAGCAAATTTCACACTCCTCAAAACCGAGGTGGAATCCTTCAAAGTCCCCGGGCCTGTGGAAAATACAGCCCAGACCGCAGAATCCTTTATAAATGCATTCTATGAACACCTTCAGGAATGCATGGATCATGCAATCCCAAATAAAACCAAGACCCAATCCTCCAAAGGCAGATGTCCTGTCTGGTGTACCCCAGCCATAAACAAACTATACAATAGAAGGAGGAAACTACTAAATGATAGAGCAAAATCCCAAAAAGGGAAGGCATCTCTGATCAGTATTAGCAAAAAACTACGGGCACTCATAAAATCAGCTTCGAGAGAAAAATTGCACAGGATACTAAGGATAATCACAAGGCTTTCTTTAGTTATGTTAGGAACCTGGGTGGGAATTCCCAGATATGCTCAGAATTAGTCCAAAATGACAAAAAATACACCAAACCCACAGACATTGCCAACATCCTAGCTGACAGGTTCAGAGCAAACTCCCACCAAAAGGGCAAATATCTATCTCAGCAGAGTGCTGCCCCTCTGACATCTCAGATGCTCAGGTAAGAGCCGCCCTCTCCAAAGCAAAAAACACAGCATCAATGGGACCAGACGGTGTCCCGGGCTGCGTCCTACATGAACTCCAAGAAGAGCTAAACCCAAACATAAAACTACTGTTCAATCTCAGCCTTACTGCAGGATATGTACCCAAAGAGTGGCATACAGCAACAGTGGTCCCTCCCCACAAAGGTGGTGCCTCAACGGATCCTGGAAACTATCGCCCCATAAGCCTGACTAGCTTGGTCTGCAAAGCTATGGAAAGGATCATCATGGACCTCATAAATAAAGATATTGGAGACCTACAGACACTGGATCCTACCCAGTTCGGCTTTGTTAAGGGCAGATCCTGCCTCTTAAACCTGGTTGATTTCTTTGAAACAGTCACCAAGGCCATTGATGAGGGGATGGTGGTCCACACAGCCTACCTGGACCTCGCAAAAGCCTTCGATACAATACCCCACTCTGGCATTATAGATAAGCTCACCAGCTTAAATATAAACCCCTATGTCACTAGATGAGTTGCAAACTGGCTCAAGGACAGAACCCACATGGTTAGAATTGCTGGAGCCATGTCAGACTCCAAACCAGTTACAAGTGGCATCCCACAAGGCTCAGTCCTGGGACCTCTCTTGTTCGGTATATATTTCTCGGAGGTACAGGCCAACACGGAAGGACTGTGGCTGACCAAGTTCGCAGATGACTGCAAACTGGGTGCCATAATCGACTCTCCAGCCGACACAAGCATCCTCCAAAAGGGCCTCATAGAAACAGACAACTGGTGCCAGAGCCATGGCCTCAAGCTAAATGCCAAAAGGTGTATAGTCATCCCCTTTGGCAAAACAAAGTGCCCACAAATTACCACATAGGTGGTAATCCATTACGTACAGAAGAAGTAATTAGGGACCTGGGGACCCAAGTTGATAGCAGTCTCTCATTTGATAACCACGTGGCCAAAGTGGTTAGAAAAACATTTTATATAGCCCACCTAATCATGAAGGGATTCACATCTAGATCAGGGGAGGTCATCGTGCCTCTTTACTCATCCCTCATCAGGCCCATAATTGAGTACAATGCCCCTTTTGGGATGTACCTTACCAGACACCTGCAGCAACTGGAAAGATCCCAAAAGTACCTCACCAAGAGGATCAAAGGGCTCAAACAGATGCCATATGCTGCCGGTTAAAGAAACTCCAGCTCTACTCAGTGGCATACCGCCTGTTCAGGGGTGATCTGTGCCTGACGTATAAAGCCATGTCCAACCCGGAATTAATGGACATGCTGCACCTCAGAAAATCCAAATCCCATTGAGCTACGGCTCGAGACTTGAACCTCAGCACTGAAATAAATAGGACATGCTGGAGGGACAGATTCATAACCCAGAGGCTCCCTTCACTCTGGAATAAAATCCCAGTCCAGGTTAGGCAGAGTCCCTCATTGACTCTCTTCAAGAGGAATCTTGATGAGTGGATGGGAGATCATAGGTTTAACCTGGGTATCACTTCTGTGTCACTGTTAGACAGAGGCACAGTATACTAACCTCGAAAAAGGGCATAGCAAAATTAATTTAAAATGGGTGGCGAAAGCCAAACACATTCTGGCTAGGCTTATAAATGCCCTAGGGCAGATAGCCTAGTATGAACCTATGAACGTATGAGCCAGGGTCCCAAGTCCTTTGGTGTGGAAGATGGGCACACACTCATTTTCCTGCAAGGGGGTGTTTCTGTATGCCTTCCCTCCCCTTCCTCTAATTCTAAAAGCCCTATCCAAAATTCAACAGGATTCTCCAAAAATCTTGCTGGCGACTCCCTTTTGGCCATGACAACATTGATTCCCTTTTCTTTTCCACCTAGCCAAGAGCGATCACCACAAGTTACTTCACAGGATGGACCTATACACACAAGACAAGGGATCTCTCATCCATCCTCACTTGTCTACTCCTTAGATGACTCTGTGGGTGATAGGATTTTGATTCCACATATACACCTTTTTTCAGAGGACATGCCTTGAGTCTTGCAAGAGGTCAGGAAGCCCAATACTGGGAAATTTTACTTATCCAAATGTAAGAGGTTTTCTTTTTGGTGCCACTCAAGAAACCTAGATCCACTTACTGTGGCTGTTCCTTTGGTTCTATCCTGTTTGTGTGAATTGCTGAATGCTGGTTTGGCCTACTCTTAGATTAAGGCTCATTTATCAGCTATTTCTGCTTGTCTGCCTTTATCTCTCCCTTTAGCTTCTACATTTGAAGCTAAGCAGTTTCTTAATGGCATCCTTCATATTAGACATCCAAAGAAGCCTGTTCCCCCTCCCTGGGATCTTAATTTTGTTTTGAAGAAACTGACTCAGGCTCCATTTGTGCCTGCTGCCTCAGCTTCCTTGCAGCGTTGTTCTTGGAAGATTGTTCTTCTGTTGGCCATTTTTTCTGTCAGATGTATGTCTGAGCTTCTGGCTCTGATGGCATGCCCCCCTTTTCTTATCTTTCATAAGGACATTGTCCCTGCATACTAATCATTCCTTTATGCCTAAGGTGGTGAATGAGTTGTCCTTGAATCAGTCTATTCAATTGCATACCTTTTTCCCTTCTTCACAGTCTTCTACTGAGAGGGTTCTTCATGCCTTAGATGTATCAAAGACAGCACAGATTTTACTTGGATAAGACTAAGACTATTAGAAAGTCTGATCAGGTTTTTGTTTCTTTTCACATTAAGTCTTTAGGGGTGGCTGTTTCCAAGCAGACTATTTCTTTTTGGATTTCTAAAGCTATTTCATTTTGTTACGTTCATCATGGCAAAAGCCTTCCTCATTCTGTTAAGGCTGATTCCATCAGAGCTGTTGCTTTTCTCAAGGGATTAGATACTAACTCCATCCATGAAGCAGCTACTTGGACTTCAGTGCATGCTTTCACCAAACAGTACAAGCTGGATGCAATATCTAGAGCTAGGGATGGTTTTGCAAGGACCATTTTGCATGGGATCATTGAGAGCTCTGCTGGTCCTTCCTATTCTCTGGTACTTTCTAAGCTTTGGCACTCTCCCATGTGTTACGAATACTGCAGCAGTGAATGGAAGGACATAGTACAGTTGTGTAAAATCTTACCATAATGATAGATGTCCTTCTCTTCACTGCTGCAGTATTCACTTCCACCCTCCGTCCCCCTGATGCTTTCTTTCTTCTGGATGTACTGCTCACAACTTTCTTCCTTGGACTGGCATTCCTGCTGGGGCTCTCAGTTCTGAGGAGGGTACATCCGGATGTCCCTTTTATGCCCTATGCTACGTGAGGAGCATACTAGTGATGTACGGTACACCCTATGGCAACCTAAAGGTTTTGGTATACTGGCCGGATGTTGGATCGCCTTGCAGGCTATATCCCATATTAAGAATACAGCAGCAGTGAAGAGAAGGACATATACTGTTATCATAAGATTCTACACTTGTACTTTCTGCATCAACACACCTGTATGTGTGCATATATATATATATATATATATATATATATATATATATATATATATATATATATATAAACATTGATGTGATGATGTCCTATCTCACCTTCATTCTGTACTGGTTGTGTTCAGAACTGATTATCGGTTCCGACTCTGCCATTTACACAAACTTAAGATCTTCAAATAGCTCGTGGATTACACCCTATCTTGTGATGCCCTAGGGAATCCCCCAGATCTCGTTTGTCGCTAAACAGATCGGGTGCTTCACACTGGCTCTGGCTATGGATGAGAGCACTATTTTAGTGTTGCAGGCATTCCAAGATTCTCTTCCTCTAGGAACGATTGCAATACAAATGGACAATATGTCGGTCATGTGGTATGTAAACAAACAAGAGGGAACCAGATCTTACTCCCTTTGCCGGGAGGCCCTGAGAGTATGGCAGTGGGTGACCTCCTCCCAATGTTTTCTGGTAGCAACACACATCCTGGGGAAATCCAACATGATAGCCGATAAACTCAGCAGGGCAATTATTTTGCCTCACGAGTGGTCCCTAAAACAAGACATAGCAGAAATGATTTTCCAAAAATGGGGCCAGCCTTGCTGCAACCTTTTTGCCACATCCATGAATGCCAAATGCAGCAGCTACCTTGCCCTAATCCCCCCTCTGAGGGAGTCCCCAAGAGATGCAGTTGTACATGATTGTCCCTCGGATCTCCTCTATGCATTCCCTCCAATCCCATTGATACCAAAAGTTTTTCAGAAAGCCTGCATATTGTCAAGGACATTAATTCTTGTTGCTCCTTACGGGCCTCATCAAATCTGGTTCCCCTTTCTGTGGCCTCATCTTCAGGAGGAGCCTTGGATTCTGAACCCAGTTCTGGACCTTCTGACCCATCCGTCGGGAAGGCTCCATCCATCTCTTCAAACCTCAAGTTGACAGCCTGGCTGCTCCGATTCCAAATGTAGACCAGACCTTTCACCTTCAGTTCAGCAAATCCTGATTTCTTCTCATAAAGCTTCTACGAGAAAATTATATGTCAGCAAATGGAAAAGATTTTCCTCCTGGGCCTTGGAAAGTCATATTGACCCTTTTTTTGCACCCGTATCTTCTATACTGGAGTTTTTAGCAAAGCTATTTCATGACAAGGCAGCTGCAGCTACTACCCGAGTGCAATTAGCAGAAATCTCTAATTTCCATTTAGGAGAAACGGGGCCGAACATTATGTCCCACAGACTTTGCAAAGCCTTCTTAAGAGGTACCATTCTGTTGAGACTGCTCATTAAACCACCTCTACCCCCATGGAACCTGAATTTTGTATTATCCTGAATGATTCTTCCCCCCTTTGAACCTGCATCATCCTGTGACTGGAAGTTCTTAACTTGGAAGATTTTCTTAATAGCTATCACTTTAGCTAGGAGAGTTTTGGAGTTACACGCATTGTCTATCAAACCCCCATATATGCTGTTCCACAAGGACAGAGTCTCACTTCATACAAATTCATCCTTTCTACCAAAAGTATGTTCACAATCAAACTTAAACCAATCCGTAGACTTACCAGTTTTTTTCCCCCGAAGTATGGCAATAAGGCAGAATATGTTACACCAACTAGCTGTACATAGGCAATTACATTTCTACTTACACAGAAAGAAAGACTTTAGAAAGTCTGACCAATTATTTGTGTCCTTCTTATACTGCAGAAAAGGTGCTCCAGTTACTAAGACCACTGTTTTCAGATGGTTGTCAGATTCCATCACATTTACCTACAAATCCCAAAACAAGCAACTTCCCAACAAAGTAAGAGGTCATTCTCACAGAGCTATTTCTACCTCTTCAGCCTTTCGGGCCAAACTGCCAATTGATACCATTTGTGCTGCAGCTGCATGGGCAGGACCTCATACCTTTATTACTCATTACAAAGTTGATTTGGGCTGCAGGGGCAGGGCCTCTTTTGGGTCCACTGTTCTGAAGAATATTTTCCCTTGAGCCACCCAAGAAAGATGGTGCTAGGGACACTGTCCCAACCAGTACAGAATTAAGGTGAGATAGGACGACATCACATAAAGAAGTTATGTACTCATCATAATGTTCCGTGTGTGTTGTCCATCTCACTTTCATTCTTACTTCCTACCCTCTTCCCCCAACCTTTGGCTCCTGCAGGACCGAGAGGATTTATTTGGTGTCTAATATTCTCTGACCCTCTTCTTGGCTTGTAAAGTAGTAAAAATATTATATATGCATATATTAATATACCAGCAAACAAGATCTGGGGAATTCCCTAGGGCATGGTGGGGCAGGGTGTAAGCAATGAGCTAGTTGAAGACCTCAAGCTTTTGTAAATGGCTGAGTCGGAACTGAGAATCGGTTCTGAACCAAACCAGTACAGAATGAAGGTGAGAGACAACACACATGGAACGTTATGGTGAGTACATCACTTCTTTTTTCTTCACAACATCGAACCGTTTGCATGGAGATTGTCATAGGGAAAATTCCCATTCACTTCAATGTAACTGCAATCTCAGAGTTGGTATATTTAAGTAGTGGGGGGGTGCAGGGGGGTGTAGCACAGAATAAGTGTTTTTTTTTTTTTATTTCAGGTCTGATGTGAAGAAACAATGTTTTCATCTTGGCCATATGCATGTTGACATTATGGCCCTTCGACTATCTGAAGTAGACCCATGTATATATGTGTGTGTGTGTGTGTGTGTGTGTGTGTGTGTATGTGTATATATATATATATATATATATATATATATATATATATATATATATATATCAAACACACAAAAAATCATCTTTTGCAGAGGGGCTATGCCCCTCCCCACTTTAATATTCTCACTCTGAGATCCCAGTACAGTGGGGAAAAGGGAATATTCCCTTATCCCCATTGTACCACAATCTCAGCACTCATTTGCTTAGTTGTACATGAACACTAAACGTTGATGTACAACTAAGATGACATGCAAACTGCATGTTTTTATAACTACTTTTTTTTTCTTATTTTGATCTTCCCACGAAAGTGCATTCGCAAATTTACGTTTCATTGAAACGTAAATTCGGTGTAGTGACTGGATCCCATATATATATATATATATATATATATATATATATATATATATATATACATGTGTATATATATATATATATATATATATATATATATATATATATATATATGTGTGTGTGTATGTGTATATATATATATATATATATATATATGTGTATATATGTATGTGTATATATATATATATATATATATGTGTGTGTGTATATATATATATATATATATATATATATATATATATATATATATATATAAAGCTACACACACACACACACACACACACACTGTGGGTGTATGTGGATATGTGTGTGTGCATGCGCACGTACTTGCATGACACAGTATGTAGCAGAAACACACCTTTTCCTCCTTTGTAAAAAGATAACTGCTGAGTCACTGAAGTCATTTAAGTGGGCCCTGTCTGTATGTGCAGGTGCTGCTGCTATCTGTGTGTGTACTCATATTATTAGCTCATATATGTACTCATGTTAGCTCACAATAGTTAAACCCCTATGCAGTCAAAACCATGGAATGGAAAAGTTAGCCACTGTCAATCATAAAATTGGTAGTGGTCATCTGTGGCCTATTGAAGCAAGCCATTATTGGTGGCCACCAACTGCTGATTTCAAATTTCATCTGTTCAATGTCTCCTTTTTTGGATGGGGTAAACAACAGACAGTCACCAAATATTGTATACAGGTATGTAGTATGTATGTGCTATGGGTCACAGACCTGTATTAAAACGCATTCACTTCAGAATCTCTAAAGACCAAAATGTCGAAAGTTCAAAACATTGAAAACTCAAAACACTGAATTTCATAACATTGAAAAAACACAGGACGCCAACACTTATATTCCAGGCTTCCAGCAAAACTACATACAGAAACAAATAAAAAACATTATTTGTTTCTGTATGTAGTTGTGTTGGAATATAGTAAGTGTTAGTATCCTGTGGTTTTTTTTTTCATTGTTATGAAATTCAGTGTTTTGAGCTTTCAGTGTTTTGAAATTTGAGATTTTGGGCTTTAGAGATTCTGAAGTGAATCCATTAAAACACCTGCCTTCAGCAAACTGAAATTTCATAGATTATATCAGGGTGGGAGTATGATAGCTGTTGATATGCAGAGTTGGAATAAACCATTTTTATTTAAACTGTTGCTGGAGGCAAGATCTGAGGATTCAGTCAACAAAACATTACTCAGCAGATTCTATCAAGGTAGAAGATGTGAAACATATAATGGAGGGTGTGAGTAACACTTAAATGGAGATAAAGTATGAAACGTCATCTATACAGTGTAAGATGGCTGGCTTAGGAGAGGGCAGGGAATGGCTTACTGGTTAAAGTATTTACCTTACAGACACAAAATAGAGGGATTGATTCTCACCTTTAGGAAGCATGGCTAGGCTTAAAAAGGCCCCCTGGGGTCATTAGCCTAGTAATTACCTATGAACCTATGTGTGTATTTTTCCTTTCTTTTCTCTAAGCACATACTTGCCTGACAGGGCTCTAGCCTCCCTTACTCTGAGGCAAGAAAGTTCTGAATGTTTGGTGCCATAACCACTAACTTTATACCACTCTCCTCTGGCTATTCAGTGATTAGGGTGTGGGGAAGTTGCTCTAAAGCTTTGGAAGCTGGCCAGATGTCCTGTGCTTGGCAGGATATTAACTATATAGCGTAGGCTACTGCAACAGTAATTTATATGAACATCCTCTGTTATGATAAGTTTACTTACACAACTGTACTTTTTCTTTTCTCATGCATCTGGCCAGGGGAAATTACAGAAAAGGTCCTCCTGAAGTAGGTTAGCTCACACATGATAAGGGATCTCTAATCTACCACAGCATTCAAAATCCCTGTATGACTGTATGGATGATACATTTTTGATCCCATTCAGTCACCTTTTATGAAGATTTGTAATAGATGTTAAAGGATGCAAGAAAACTGGCTGCAAGGAAATCTTACTTAGCAAAATGCTGCTAGTTGGTGCCGTAAAAAAGAACAAGATGCATCCCAAATGGGGGCTTGTTTGGTTCTTCAGTACATATGTGAATTTCTCAACTCAGGCCTCATGTACTATTTTATTAAGATGCACCTTTCCGATATGTCTGCAGGTTTTTCTTTAGATTTTCCTTTCTTGCTTATTTTAAGTTAAACAGTCCTTGAAAGGGGTAATAGATTTTAGACCACCTAGAAAACAGTGGCACCTCCCTGGGATCTTAATTTTATGTTACAGAAGTGAACTCTCTCTCTCTCTCTCTCTCTCTCCCTCCCTTTAAACATGCAGGCAGTTCTTTAAAATTTTTTACATGGAAGACTGTTTCATTTACTGCCCTGACTTCTGCTAAATGTGCATCTGACTTACAGACCCTGATGTGTATGCAACCCTTTTTTTGATCTTTCATAAAGACAGAGTGATTCTTAGAACCAAGTTTTCCTTTATTCCAAAGGAAAGGTTGTTTCTGACTTTAAAACCTGATCATTAATCCCCATGTGTTTTTTCCTCTATGTTCATCGTGTTTCACTATTGCAGTCCTAACAAATGGGTTATCCGGCTCCCGGTAGCCCTCAGTCATCCAGAATACCAAAGGTAAGTAAAAATGCCATCGGTTGTAAAGGACGTCAGGGCGTCCAATACAAAAGGAGGCAGCCGACGTCAGTTCCTCAGTCTTCCTTGCCGCTGAGCCCGAAGCAGAAGCTTTTCATGCACGAGTGACGGTTGGCTGTTTACCTTTGTTGGTTTCCGACTACAAGTGTTGAAGTCTGCTGCAGCTGAGTACCCCATTGGGGATCCTCTTTTCTTGCCTTAACGAATGTCAGAAAAAGTTAATAATTGCCTTACCTGTGGAAAGCAGATTTCGCAGAGATTTTCATTCCTATTGCATTATTTGTTTAGGCCTTGACCACGACGTTCCCAAGTGTGATCTCTGTGCCTCCTTTAATCCGCGTACTATCCGTTGTCAGGCTAAGATTTTGGCTAGGCATTTTGGAGTTTGGCCTAAGTTCGTTGGTATGGCATCCGCCGGTCTTCAGGCTTCGGATGTTCCGAAGAAACGTAAGGATAAGCAACAGGCCTCAGAAAGCTAAGTCCTTAGATGAGGTTAAGTTGGTCGTCAGTCAGGTGGTAGCCAGTGAGACGCCTTTGCAATCCCTACAGTCCGCAGATGTACAACCGCAGGCCTTGATTGAGTCCGAGTCCCTTAGGCCTTCGCCTCCGTTTTGCCTTCCGACCTGTCACCAGTCGTCTCTTCTGCTGGAGCCGCTAAGCTGACTCTGGTGTCCGAGGCCTCCATTTTGCGTTCTGACAGCAAACTTTTTCCTTCAACCTTTGCTACAACCTCGGCGGTTGCCAGGCCTCTCGAGTCCTTCGGGCTGGCAAGTAAATCTTCTATTCATAAGCTTCTGAAAAGGCAGGCTCCAGCTTCTTCTCATTCCCCTCAATCCCAAATGGTTAAAATGGCTAATGATTTGTTAACTCTTATTAGGGGTTCTCAGCCTCCTCCTTCTATGTTTCTCCTGAGGTTTTGTCTTGTTCAGGTTCTGATTCTTCCAGCATTTCCCTGATGAAGAGGAATTTTCTCAAGCTTTTTCTCCTTTTGAGCATTCAAATGCAGAGGAGTCCATCCCTTCAGCTTCTTTTCCAGAGGATTTCTCTTTTGGTGATACTTTAAATACCCTCAGAGAACATTTTAAATGGGAAAGTCAGGATTATCCCCAATCCAAGAAACAGATTAGGGAGTTTCTGGTTTACCTCAGCATAAGCCTCTTGCTATTCCCCATGTTGGAAGTTGTTGATGATGTTTTTCTGGAAAATTCCTTGTCTCCAAATTCGGTTTCTCCTGCTCTCAGGAAACCTGACAGGTACTACAGAGTCCCTGATTCTCATCTTTTTCTTTTCAGGAATCCATTGACGGATCCAGAGGTTATTTCTCAGGGCCCTAAAGGAGTTAAGGCCACTGTTACCAGGAATCCTGCTCCCTCTGACAGGGAGTCTAGGAACCTGGGTAGATGGGGCAAGAAGGTTTATACCTCCGCCACCTTAGCTATTAGGGCTACCGACTGTCTGTTTCATATGCTGAAGTACCAGCAGCACTCCTTGGAGGCTATTAAGTCTAGGATAGCGAGTGTACCTCTTTGGGCAGAGAGTAAAGACATGCAGGATTTACTGAATTCTGCCAGTCTGGTTAATAAGCATTCTTTGCATTGTGGTATTGACATCCTTGAGGCCTCCAGCAGGGCTACGGCTACTGCATCTGTTATTAGAAGACATGCTTGGCTCAGAGAACAGCCTCTTCCAGAACCTGTCAAAGCTAAGCTTTTGGATGTGCCTTTGCATAAAGACAGTCTTTTTGGCTGCAAAGCAGAGGAGGTACTAAAGAAGATAGAGGATAAGGCCAAGTCCATGCAAACTGTTAAGGATTTTCTGCAAGTTCAACCCCCTCGCTTTAGCAGGAATTACCCTTCCAAGAGTTGGACCTTTCCTGATACCAGCAGACAGAACCGTTCCAGGACTAGAGGTTACAAATCTTCTAGGGGGCAGAGGGCTACCCCTCAAAGGTCTAGGCATTGGCAGGTTTCCACTTCTAAAAGGGGAAGCTCCAAGCCTGCATCAACATCAAAACACTCTCAATGACATTTTACAACTTCTGCCTGTTCTTTCTTGCCGGGTGAGTCCTTTAGGGGAAAGTTGTCCATTTTTCATATGTCTGGGCCAATATCACAGATGACAAATGGATGCACAGAATGGTGTCACTAGGGCACAAGTTTTCTTTCCACACCTTTCCAGCTCCAAAGGGATTCCCGGACATTCCTCCAAACCAAAGGGCAGAAGTATAAAAACAAATTTTGTCTCTGTCTCATCTGGGAGCAATAGAATCAGGTCCAGCTCAGCAGGTAGGCCAGGGCTTTTATTCCAGGCTTTTCCTAGTTCCAAAAAAAGAAGGCACCTGGCGTCCTATCCTGAATCTTCCCATTCTGAACTCTTTTCTAGTAATTCCAAAGTTCAAAATGCTCACTCTGCATCACTTGCTGCCACTGCTAGAAAAGGATTCCTGGCTGGTAACCTTGGATCTCAAAGAAGCATATCTGCACATTCCTATCAGGGAAAGTTGCAGGCAGTACCTTCGTTTCAGAGTGGGCGAGCAACATTACCAAATTCTCTGCACTGCCCTTTGACTTATCTACTGCTCCCAGAGTCTTCACAAAAGTGCCTGGACCCAGTCATTGCTTTTTGCAGGCAGAAGAAAATTCAGATTTACCCGTATTTGGACGACTGTCTGATTCAAGCAAGTTCTCAGAAACAGATATTAAAGGATCTGGAATTCGTAAAGACTCTTCTCTCTTCCCTGGGTTATGCTCTCAGTGTGGAAAAATCAAAAATGGTACCATCCAAGGAGATAACATTCTTGGGAGCGAGTCTGAACCCAACTGCCCAGATTATATATCTCACCCAGGAGAAGCAGACAACTCTTTCAGTTTACTTCAAGGACTTGGCAAGCCTGAGCCAGCTCCCTGCAAGGAAATACCTGCAAGCTCTGGGATTCATGGCATCTTGTATTCTCATGATTTCATATGCAAGACTGCATATGAGGAAATTGCAATGGTACCTCAAGAACATTTGGTGTCAACACACAGAGTACCTGGATATGATGATTCCTCTGCTTCCATCTCTGCAGGCGGAGTTTCTATGGTGGGCAACAGCCTGTCTACAAAACAAAGGCATGCCTTTTCAGACACCTCTTGCAACTCAAGTTCTGACTACAGACGCATCGGACTATGCCTGGGGAGCACTTCTTGATGGCAGATGCATACAGGGATGTTGGAACACCCAGCAGATGCACCTGCACATAAATCTAAAAGAATTGATTGCAGTTCAGCAGGCCTTACTAGCTTTCAAGCATGTTCTTTCTCCAGGGACCCTGCTTGTCAGGACAGACAACACCACAGTCATGTGGTACATCAACAAGCAGGGAGGGACTCACTCTTATCCCCTGTGCAGGCAAAGCATGAATCTGTGGTCCATGGCAGCATCCCTGGACCTGCATCTCCTAACTCAGTTTCATCCAGGAAGGCTCAATGTTTTGGCGGACCAGTTGAGTAGGCAAACCCTGGATCCTCACAAGTGACAGCTGAACAAAGGAGTCTTTTACAGCATCATTCAATGTTGGGGCACTCCTTGGGTGGACCTTTTCTCCTCCCCAGACAACCATCTGCTACCTCTCTTTTGCACCAGACAGCAGCACAGCAGAGCCTGGAAACTGGATGCTCTGTCCTTCCCTAGACGTTGCTATCAGTGTACGCCTTCCCTCCTCTTCCCAGAGTATTAGTGAAGATCAGGGACGAATGTCCAAGGACTATTGTCATAGCTCCGGACTGGCCCAGACAGCACTGGTATCTGCTGCTTCACAGTTTCTCCCATCTTCCTCCTTGGCATCTTCCTCTGAAGCCAGATCTTTTGGTTCAGGAAAGGGGAAACATTCTACATCCTCATCTTCAGTCTCTCCATCTGGCAGCATGGCTCATTGTATGACTCCTTCCCTTTCTTCCTCCCTTTCGCAACAGGTGGTTGACGTGCTGAAATCCTATGCTGGCAAATGGGAAGGTTCTCTCACTGGATGAAGGCTAGAGGGAGTCTGCTTCCCAACCTACCCTTCCTCTGATCCTGGAATATCTGGCTGATTTGCTTCAGGGTTGTCTTTCTTTTTCCTCTATCAAGATCCATGCTTCAGCCATCTCTGCTCATTCTTCTCTTGAACAGCCCATTTTCTCTCATCACCTGATGAAAATGTTTCTCAGAGGTGCGTGCAATTTAAAACCTTCCAGAAGAGCACCTACTCCAGCCTGGGAATCTTAATTTTGTTCTGGAGAAACTCACTCTTCCTCCTTTTGAGCCAGTTGCCTCTACAGATTTAAAGTTTCTCTCCTGGAGACTGCTTTCCTCTTTGCTATAACTTCAGCAAGGAGGGTTTCGGAGCTGCAATCTTTGATCAGGGCCGGCCTTAGCTGAAATGGCGCCCTAGGCGAAGTACTGCTCTGGCGCCCCTTAAGCCCCACCCACACTGAACACAAGGAACACCTCCATGTGAGCCACGCCCACAGATGGGCCACTCCCACAAAACACTCCAGTTTTTTCCATGTTTAAATGCATGAAAATCCAAAGTCATACTGTAAGATACCTTGTAGTTTAGTTGACTGAAATTGAAAGCTGAATTATCCTTAAACTTGGTTGATCTGTTGCTAGTGTAGCATTCACCTACAGTCATGAGACTGTATTAACTTTTTTGCAAGGTGCATTGATGTTTGTGTAGAAGTTCACATATGGTCTAGTGTAGCAGCAACTCTACATTACTATATAGCCTGATCTGCTTCATGCTCTTCACAGGTCAGCCATCAAGTCTACATACTTCAGACAGCTACACATTGTGATGTGGTGGTGCTGCAGCTGTATGCTTACCCAGTGGCCAAAAAGGAAAGCAGTATTACTACAGTCCGTGAGGTCTTGAACTTTGCATACAACTTAACACTAAGCGGATTTCAGAATTGTATTGGCAGCGTTTCTTATCCATTATGGGTTGCAGATGGATGTGGTACCTTCAGTTTTAAAGAACAGCAGTGTACTACTTTTAGCTATCAGGTCCACTCAAGTAATTTGAAGACATATTTAAGACGAGAGACATTGATATTGTCAAATGATTTATTCCATAACTTGTCAAGTACATTTTTATATGCAATCTTTGACAGTAAAATTTTGCACTTGTACAAAACTGTCAGGCCTGGTTGATGAATTTGAAAACAGGTTTCAGTTGGCACAATTAATGCTAGAGACATTGAAATAGTCAGATTTTATTTCATTGCTGGTTACTAGACATTTACTTTATGCAATCCATACTCAAGAAATTTTAATATTGTTAGAGGACTTTATTCCATTGCTGTCCCATTACATGTACAGTTATATAGGCAATGTTTGACACTTGTATAAACTGCCAGGTGCACTTGAATTGTCACTTCATGTGAAAGTGATTGGAAATTGTCATTTAATTATTCCTTTGCTGGCTACCAGATGAACATTTCTAACTGCAGTCAATAAAAAGTGTTTCAGTTGTACAAAGTGTCCAGTCTGCTTGATTTAACACATTGGGTTTCAGTTGGCACATTTAATGCTAGACATTGAAATAGTCAGATTTTATTTAATTGCTGGCTACTAGACATTTCTATATGCAATGTTTGACAGTTAAATGTTTAACTTGCAAAGTGTCAGGTCCACAAGAGTAACTTCTAAACATTTGTTTAGCTGGTTCAGTTCATGCTTCAGACATTGTAGTCAGGTTTTATTCCACTGCTGCCATTAGATGTACATTTCTATATGCCATGTTTGACAATGAAATGTGTGATGTCCACTTGAATTGACACCCTTCATGTCAACAATTGTCATTCAAGTATTCCCTTTGCTGGCTATCAGATGTACATAAATGCAGTGTTCAGTGAAAAGTGTTGAAGTTGTACAAACTGTCAGGTCCACTTAAGTTGATGACATTAGATTTCAGTTGGCGCACTTTATGTTAGACATCATTAGTCACATTTTCTCTGCTGCTATTCATGCATTTCTATATGCAATACTTTACAATAAATGTGTAATGTGAACAAAAATTCCTGGGCTGATTGAGTAATTTTGAAAAGGTTAGGCATAGTTCATGTTAAAGACACTGAAGTCATTTTATTTGATTGCTGGCTAGACACATTTTTATGTAACGTGTGACTGTTAAAATGTTTCTTGCCAAACTGTCAGGTCCACTTGAGTAATTTCAAGACATTCATTTAGCTAGTTCATTTCATGCATCAGACATTGTAATAGTTTCCTTTTATTCCCCTGCAGCCATTTGATGTACATTTCTATATGCAATGTTTCACAGTGAAATTTTACACTTGTACAAACTGTCATGTCTACTGCAGTCTGAGATTTCAGTTGGCACATTCCCTCTGAAAGATAGTGTATCATTGTCTGGTAATTAAAGACTGGCACTGACCCTATTGGCATTAAACTACACCTTTAATTACATGATGAACCTAAATCGGCCCTAGGGCCTATACAAGGCTATCTATAACCAATTCCCTGAAAACAATAGCAGATGCAAGAGCAGGGTTCAACTTTGTTATAGCCATTCAGGTCAGCCAGTCACAGTAGTAGAGAATAGTGCACAACTGACAGCACTGAGCTTCCCTACCAACTTTGCTATAGTGCTTCCCTACAGGAACTCTGGCATACTGCACAATTGTTATGCCTTACACTGTAAAATCTTGACTACAGGGTAAATCAGAAGTGAAATCATGCATAATTTGCACACTATTCATTCCCTACCTAGCTACTTACTAAAGCTGCACTTATCGTGCCTTGCACTGAGCAAACCAATTATATCACCATAGTCTATCTGGCAACATACCTCATTCATTGAGATCATAACCAAGCCCACAAGTCTATCTTGTTACATAGTACTTAAATATGTTAGTAGTAGTTTGGAGAAGCTTCTCTCCTCAGATGCTAGCAGTGTCTGCGCAGAGCTACCACTACCTGTGGGAATATCTTCACACTATTACATTGACATCCAGCACTGATAATCCCTTTGGAGTAATGCGAGTGTTTAATTCCTCATACAGCTGTACTGCATCAATATCAGCAAATGCAAAGTGAGTTAACAGACAGACTTGAAATATGTTCAGTAACTACCAAGAGTTCCTTTATGTTGTAGAGGAAGCCAAAAGTAGCACTGAGCTGCATGTCGAGTGAACCTGTCCTTCACAGATGCCTGCAACATCAACACGAGTGTTGAAAGTTGACTTTATTCTGTTCAGGACTAGTCATTTGGTTGAGAAAAGCCTCCACTTTCCTGGGTCTCACCTCATCTGCACCAGGAAACTGAAATTCTACCTCCAATGCTTCAGCTAGGCTAGCTCAGTAGTAGTTACTTTTGCCATGTTGTACCTTGTGGCCCTGTATTATGTTAAAATACTTTTCAGTTCATCAAGCAGAATCACTGCTTGATCAATTTGCATGGTAGAGCTTTGCAAACGTTTACTGACTTGTCCAACCTTCACTAATGCATCATACCAGACTACCAGTGATATTAAAACTTAGTCTTGTACTGCTCAGCAATGCCGCTTCAGATATGCCTTACGATCCTTGCCTTTTGTAAGTTCTGCCACTGAAACCAAGGCATTGCAAACCCACTTCAGATCACACTGCTTTGACGCTTTCTACCCTACACTTCCACCTGGTCCCAAGTGGCTTTACAGTTAGACCCAACACATGAAATAGTTTGTACTAGAGTTAGAATGTAAACAGTGTACATTCATTGCAGATTACCAGAGAATGAAACAGCATCTACTGAAAAATTTGCATCAGCAATTACTAGATTGAGATTGAGATTGTGTGACAGCCACAGGGTACAAGAAATGCATGTGGATGCAAGACAAAATTCTTGCCTGAACAGTTTCCTTTCATATTATTAACAGCCATTGTCGTAACCCTGGCCACTGCAGTTTAGTGGAACTCCCCAACTTGAGTTCATTTAACTCTATGTCACTGAAAAAGCCAGTAGTAGTCTCAGTAGCCTGGAGGAAGGAGAAAAGAACACATTTCCTTCCACAGTTTCATTGCATTCAGCAATATGACAGTCAGTGACATTTCTATATGCAATGTTTCAGTGAAATGTTACACTTGTTTAAACTGTCATTTCTACTAGTCTCTTAAAACAGTAGGCTTGTCACAATTCATGTTAAATATACTGTACCATTGTCAGATAATTGATCAAAGACTGGCAATGACCCTATTCGCAGTAGGCAACTATACCTTCAGCACACATGCTGATACATTAGCAGATGCAAGAACATGGTCAGCTTTGTTATACCCATTCAGGTAACAGTTACAATATAGAAGTGCATAGCTGACCATACTTTGTGCTTACCTGCCAACTCCACTGCAGTGCTTCCTTACAGGAACTCATACTACAGAAGTGTTGTGCCTTCCGCTTACAACTGTAAGTCATACAAAATTTGCACACTGATTCATACCTAGCCATTTTCTAAAACCGCACTTTTCTTGCCTTGCACTGAGCAAATCTATCAATTATATCAGCAGAGTCTATCTGGCAAGATATTTCATTATTAATAGAAATCATAGCCAAGCCCACAAGTCTATCCTGTAGCATAGTACTTCTTAAGTATGTTTTAATTAGTTTGAGCTTGGAAAAGCTTCTCTCCCCAGATGCAACTGTCACTGGCAAAGTCAACAAAATGCGTAGAGCTACCACTACTTGTGGGAATATCTCCACTAACCCACGCTTTTTCATTACATTAAGGACATCCAGTGCTGATAATCCCTTTGGCATAATGTGGCAAAGGGTTTTCAATTCCTCATACAGCTCTACTGCATCGATATCAGCAGAGTCATTGTGCGTTAAAAGATTCTGCAAGTCTTTACAGAGCTGCAATAGCTCATCATCAGAAACATTACAGAGGTCTTGTATGTTGTAGAGGAAGCCAAAAGTAGCACTATGAGCTGCAAGTTGAGTGAACCTGTCCTGCACAGATGACAGTGCAACATCAACAAGAGAGTTGAACAAGTTGATTTTCAAATTCTGTTCAGGATTAATTAGACACTCATCATCACCTTCATAACCAAAAAGCTTCCTCTTTTTCCTGGGTCTCACCTCATCTGCACCAGGAAACTTGAGTTCTACCTCCAGTTCTTCAGCTAGCTCAGTAGCAGTCACTTTTGCCTTTTCGTACCCTGTGGCCCTGTATTCTGTTAAAAACCTTTTCAGTTCTTCAAGCAGAATCACTGCTTGAGCAATCTGCATGGATGAGCTTTGTAAAAGTTTACTGACTTGTCCAACCCTTACTAATACATTATACCAGACTACCAGCGCTATTAATAACTTAGCACTTTTCATTGTACTGCTCAGTGATGCTGCTTCTGAATATGCCTTAGGATCCTTCCCTTTTGTAACTTCCGCCACTGAAACTAAGGCATCATAAACTGCACCCACTTGATATCTCACTGCTTTCACACTTTCTACCGTACACTCCCACCTGGTCTCACACTGTGGCTTTACAGTTAGACCTGACACATTATCCCGAAATATTTTGTACCTCTGAGTAGAGGATGTAAACAGAGTATACATTCGTTGCAGATTACCAAAGAATGAAACAGCATCTATTGAAGACTTTGCAGCATCACCAGTTACTAGATTGAGATTATGACAGCCACAGGGTACAAAAAATGCACGTGGATTTAAGGCCAAGATTCTTGCCTGAACACCAGAATGTTTCCCCTTCATATTAGAGCCATTGTCATAACCCTGGCCTCTGCAGTTTTCGAGGGGAACTCCCAAACTTTTGAGTTCATTTAACACAATGTCTGTCAGAAAACCCCCAGTAGTCTCAGTAACCTGGAGGAAGGACAAGAAGTACTTCTTAACTTCCACACTTTCATTGCATTCAGCAATACGGACAGTCAGTGACATCTGTTCCTGATGACTGCAGTCAGGAGTGCAATCCAATATAATAGAGTAGTACTTTGCATTTGTTATCTTTTGCAAAATAGAGTCTCTGACAGACTTCGATATTAACATTATCAACTCGTTCTGAATGGTTTTCCCCAAGTAGTGATCATGGATCTCGGCATTACTGATCCGACGAAGATGC
Source organism: Protopterus annectens (assembly GCF_019279795.1). Classification (NCBI taxonomy): domain Eukaryota; kingdom Metazoa; phylum Chordata; order Ceratodontiformes; family Protopteridae; genus Protopterus; species Protopterus annectens. The sequence goes on from NC_056733.1 coordinate 42,642,681, forward strand.
TCTTGTATTACTGGATCAAACTTGCCCAACAGCTGCACTAACCCAAGGAAGTTGCCATTACCACTTGTAAAGAGTCGATCCTCACTACCCCTAAATGCCAAGTTATGTTGGGACAAGTACTGACAGATTGCAAGAAGTCTTTCCAAAACGTTTCTCCAGTATTTTCTCTCAGACTTAATCATGTTCTCATGGTGGTGATCAATGGTGGAGCTATTCTTAAGCCTCAAGTGCAAGTCACTCCACTTAGCAGCAGCTTCTTTATGTTTCACTGACCGCTCGTGTTCTACAAGCTTTTGGCCCAAATTTTTCCAGTCACATGTTCCTGTACTAGACAGGGCAACTAAATGAGTACTGCTGAAGAGTTTGCAACAAAAACAAAATACTAAGTCACTACTTTCAGAATACACCAACCAAGACCTTCTGACTGTCTCACCATTTGTAAGTCTTTTTGTATAGAAGATAGGATTAAATCTTCTATGGTGATCATCATAGGGAAAAGCGTGATTCATTATCTGAACAGGCCCTTTAGCACTTATCAGACAGCGAACTTTATCATCCATGGGATCTGGCCATTTACCAGGGTCACTATCGACTTCCCTGCATGTTACTGGAGCTACTTCCTTATTTTCCTCCTCACATACATCTACTACTTGGTCAGATACAGGACTTGCTCCTAGCTCTGACCACACAGGAATAGAGTCAATGGATGCCCCAGACACCGACTCAGCTCCACACTCTCTGACACACTCAGCATTACCACCTGCAAGGTCAGAGCCATTACACACCTCTGACTCAGATTCATTATCTGTACATCCAGTACCAGTATTGTCAACATCTACCATACAGCAAGCATCGCTGGGACTTTGGCAGGAACTGTCACTTTCACCTGGTCTGGAAGGACTGCTTGGCACCTCAGAGAAATCTGCCTCTTGAAGCATTTCACTGTCCCTGTCTTGCTGCTCACTGCTGTCTAATGTCTGACTAGAATGCATAAATCGCATCATTGAAGCACATAAACTAGCCACTTGCAATTCTCTCTGAGCCTTTCTTTTTCTATTTGCTGCACCAGAAAGCTTCTTTGGACCTTTTCCAGGCTGTCTGTTAAAAATAAATTTTGGAAATTCAGATGTTAGGAATGGAAATTGCAGTGTTCATAAACTCCCTCAATTCTTAGAGCTGCCAACCCACATAAGTCTTTCAATTCACCCAACTAGGCCTTGCAACTACAAATGGTTGTATAACTAAGTACATGTATTAGAGCCAATTTTATACTATACAAAATTAGAGCCAACTTTATACTATACAAAATTAGAAAACAGCCGAACAGTGTACAGGCTTCTCAATTGCTGGCACTAGACAGCCAAATCTAATCAAGAATCAGTCATCTGGAACTAGAGCTTGCATACATTGTGCACATTTAACCCCCCCCCCATCTCATCCTATCCATTTACTTGTAAACATTTCAAATGTTACTGTACTGGTTCATAAAGTGATGATATGGCTCAATTTTCATCCAATTTACTGTCCACACAGATTGCGCCTACAATGCAAGGCAGCAGGAATGCTATTCAGTTGTCATGGAAGTGTTTACCGATTCACAGATGCAGAGGAGGTGGTATTCATTGCAGAGGATGCGGTATTCATTGCAGCACTTGAAGCTTCCGAATATTTCAGTTGGTTCCCATCACGTTCAAGGTAACCAGTTTCCCAAAGATCTATGAAGGACGAAACATTAGTGTAAACATACTGTATGCTACAAAAAAAAAGAAAAAAGCCGACACCATTGATGCACCCCAGACGATCGCAAGTCACTTATACAACGCCACCGCAGAACCTCCGTATAATATGACTGCTACTGCCAGTACATCTCCTTGAGATATTATAGCAGAGTCTATTCCTTAGACAGAACCTATTAGGCAGCCACACTTGCTTCTTTCACTTGTACTACAAAATATTTATATATAAACCAGCACATGAATTACTATGTTAAATCATATTACCATTCTACATTCAAATTACATTTTTGCTGTGAGATCAGTGTACTGCAAACAATAAAAAAGTTCACTGCTATTGTACATAGCGTCCCCATCACTCCCATTCATACATTGCTATTCCTCCGCTATGGCAAGAAGGCTAAGTAAATTCAATTATTTCTTCCTACATGTTTTAATCAATAGGCATTTTGAACTTCAGCAACACATGATACAAAACCTACCAACAAATACCTTTGCAGGTAACTGCACCAATGAACTGTCCTAGACATTTTCGAAAGGGAAAAAAAAAAATCACAGCTAAATAGCCAGGTACTGCGGTATATAAAAATTGCACTTACTCTACGTCTACAATTAGTATTGTCATTCTGACAGCAGGCAAGTAAATTGTTAACTCATTTCTGAGTGTCAGCAACTCAAACTAAAAATGCAGCAGTGCAAGACTCAAACCATAAATACTAAAAATCTGCACTGTAACTATGGTACTAGAAGTAACAATTTGCATTCAAATGCAGTTCAGAGAGAGTTAAGAAACTAACACAACTTCCAGTGCATGCATGCTCACTCAGCTTTGTTTCACGAGCACCCACATAGTGACATTTAATTTGCCACTGCTCATTAAATACCTGACAGTAATCTGATACACCAAAATTTCATGCAAAGGAAACTCAAACATGTAAAACTGCTTTGCCCAACAGTAAAAAGTTGAGCAAGAGTGATATAGCATTTGACAAAATCAGAAAGTATAAATCACCACAAATATGCCTTAAAAAACTGCACTAGCAATGCTTATGCTGCTATCAAATATGCTTTAACATACCATTGACCTGCAGTAAAACAATAAATGTTATATAGTATGACACTGAAGACAGAATCCGACGACCAGTAAGCAACCCCGGTATGCCCGTGAAAATGTGGTGGTCTAATACAAACAATCAAGTACATCACAAAAAAATGTTAGAAATAGATTATGAGGTAACAGCAATGCTGATGGATTGTTATAGCTGACATATGAAAATCCTGCAGAACAAATAGCTGTGGATCCAGCAGATTTTTCTTGTACTTAATTTATTACAGTTGTATGCAATGATTAGTGCTATAGACAGAGAAACATGGAGTAACAGTGCTTTCATATGTGTATAACTTAGTTTCAGAAAGGCTGCCAAAGACTCTAACTTGGTATACCCTCTCTTTATCACTTAGAAAGAATAGCTTTCTGTATGTCAATGAATTTCACTGTGACAGGGTGGCAGTTCTATCCCAACTACAGACTTTTGTACTGGATACTATATAAAAAGGACTCAGGAAAACACCAAAATTATGTCACTTGCCTAGTCTGTCTTGCAATAGCCAGGCATGGATAGAGGAACTTAAGACCTCTTAAATGCAAAATGATGTACAGCTATAACAAGAGCAAAAAGATAACATGGTGAAATATTCTTCTTATAAAATGCAAAGTGAACATAATGCCCACATGGCTCTGCATTACAGCTATCATTATCCAGCACTGAAACAGACATGCAAAGAAGAAACAAATTCTTCACATCTTCTATTTTAAGACAAAACTTCCAGCGTCACAATCTGCTAATTTTAACAAACTGCTTTCCATTTTAGATCTCGGTTACATCATGCAGCATCAGACTGTAGCTTCCTTACTCTCTCACGATCAGAATCTTACCTGTTTAACAGACTTGCATGCAGGATGACAATGTACCTCTGTACCAAATCTGCTGCTGTAAGTCTGAGAAATGCACTATCACTTTGTATTGTTACTTTTAAAAATTTACGTATATGATAAAGCATACATGCCACAACTGTCTTGACTTTCACAATATAGCAATTGAGTGAGTCTTACAATAAAACTAGTCCTAGATCAGTAAAGTATCATGGCAAAAACTTAGTGATTTTTTTTGTGTGAGTGGATGCTTTCAACAGCAAAAGAAAGGAATCTGCAGTGACCTTTATTGATGACTTAGAAAACAAGGCATTAATCGATGAATCACATCAGAAAAAATGAATGAACAATTTTCTATAACACTAAGCTGGGCCTCAGTATAGAATAAAACACCACACTTTACAGCAAAGCTGCAAATGAAAACGCACGCACAGAAAGAAATAAAAAAGACATTTACTTCAGGTGCGTGCATACCAAATGAAGTAACATACTGAAACTTCCAAACACAATCACTGAACACACAACTACCAATCTGCACCAAAAATGTCTAGGACTACAATGACAACACTCCACCGTGCAATTTTATTAAAAAGCCACAAGTAAAAGCACAATACACACACAGATCTATCTGTCCGCTGCTTTTCGCATCAGGTAGGCTGTAGACCTACTCAAACACTGACTAGACAAGCATTTATTTTACAAGCTAGCTGTATTACTGCTGTCACTACTAGCAACAGTGAAGCCTAGTCCTACTAATCAAGAGCACAACATGCCTTGAAGAACAGCACGCTTAACCTAAATATTTACTAATACGTCTTGTCTCACAGCCTTCCCTCAGAAACATACTGACTCTCACTTCCTACAAAATGCCACTTTTTTAATAAATTCAGGAAGCGAATACCATTCCTTGCCGATTTTAAATACTTCAAACAGGTAAACGCATCTATTCAATAATGAAAACCAAGAATTTAAGATAATGCATCTATACAACCGTTTTAACATTAATACCACAGTTTGATAATAACAGTGACTTCTTTGTTTTATGGAATCCAGCCCATTTACCTGATACACGGTGTAACCTACTCTCTAAAGGGAAGAGATAATTAAAAATAGAACAAAATACCCTGCATTTAACAGTATGAGATGACCTGCCTTTGTACCACTGCCAAAATACCATTACATGTCCGATTTCTAAATTAAATGCATGCCCAGTGCTTCGTTCACAAATTCACATTTCACAAACAATTTAAATCATATAATCACATAAATCATATAATCTTTAGCTAAATAAGTTATTTTCTATATAGGCTAGTTGCCATATAGACAAGAAACTGAAACAAATGCACACATCAGAGAAACATTGCTGATTAATTATTTACAGGAAAAAAATTCCTATATTGATTTATTGTATTCAATAAGCAGATTTTCCTAATTCCTTATTTCTGCTTTTTTCAGCTGCACCATTTATAAACACATACATTTGCTGATAATTTAAATAATTTCCAAAAGCAATAAATCATTTTATATAGATAAATTATAATCATTTTGCCATCTTTTCAGGTTAACACGTCTTAGGAGTTTCTTCTATAGGTTGTGGTTGGTTGCACAAGTAATAAAATATGAAAACAATGTTGTTACCTAACTCCAATCACAAATGTATTATTGCAGATGTGCAGCATAGGAACTATTCTTTTTAATTGTCAAGGGTTAACCAGTAAAATGAAGTTTTAGCACAGTACAGTGTATACTTTCTAGCAAAGTCTGCTTGCCTATATGATGTGGTACCAAGAATCTCTCAATAAATTATTACTAGTAATTATTTTGTACGTAGACTATATGGTGCTATATTGTAAATTCTGTCATGTTCTGCTGATGCTGATTTCTGCTTCTTTAGCTAGGGGAAGGGAGTACATTCTACTTACAGATATTGGGTCTATAATTTGCGTATGGTGGGATATTGGGCCTTTGAGGATGGACTCTCTATGTCCACTCCCAAATTCTGGTGTATCATCTCATTTGAAAAAATGTATACAAAATAGGACTGTGGCTAAATCATTTAAAAATACAGAAAACTGTCATTTTTTGCTTGACCTGTTAGATTGGACACTTCTCTTGAACACTGAATTCAAATTTGTAATTTTGAAGTTTGAATAATAAAAGTAAGCCTGTGGTTTGAATAACAGAAGTAAGCCTGTGATCTAACACTTTTATAACTATCAGGGTTGAGATGTTTGATTATCATTTCCTTAGTTAATGGTCAGTATTCTGAAATGCCTACATTCAAATCACTTATTTTTAAGCACTGTGCCTTAAAGTTGCTATATTTCCTATCACTAGTTTACCACATGACTGCTGGAAGGAAAATACATACACATCATCAAAACCCAAATATTTCCCTTTTTTCCATTGATGGTCACCTCAAAACTGATTATACATCTTAGCACTGGGGGAGTGGAGGGTGGAGGCCCTGCCCCATAGCCACTGAGTGGTACACATTCTCTTGGTATGTTTTTCCTTATGTAAAATTCATTCATTAAACTGAGAGAAAGGAGACAGCCCACTTAACTGAAAGAATCCCGTTTTTAAACATGCACTTGAAAAAGCTTAGTCCAAGATCTGGGCCACATCTTACATACAGATTTTAATTATTTTCATATCACTTCTATTTAGCTAATTGCATGGGGAAGGGGTCATTTGCTTCAGCTTGTACAAAAAGAAATACATTTGGAGCCTGTATAATTGCTAATTATTCCAGTATTAACATGGTTCCAATCACAGCATTTCATTAGTTGTCAAATAGTATAAAATAAAACAAAGACCGTGTCAGCAGAACCACACACACACAGCCACACATATGCCCACACACAGCCACACATATGCCCACACACAGCCACACATATGCCCACACACAGCCACATTGCAGTTCCTGTGGTGCAGGGTTTGATTCCTCCAACTATCATTTCTCTACTATGTAAACATTGCTCTTGTCATTTTTGAAAAGGGACAGTAGACCTACCTGATTATCAACTGGATAATTACTATTGATACTACGTGTCAGCACAAGAGCTGTGCAACAGACTGTACTGTCTCAAATTTGTTGAGTCAGTTTCTCTCACTTAATTTACATTCTAAACTGAACAGACATTTCCCCTTGGATTTCCAAAGTAGTACACTTCTAAGGAACTGTGTGACTTTAAGCAAAAAGTGAGTTTGCTAAATCAGTAACATTTCTAAAGTGAAAACTAGACGATAGCATTTACTTGAAACTCAGGGGGCAAACAGTAACTCGTTGCAATGTCTATGCTAACACACACACACACACACACACACACACACACACACACACACACACACACACACACACACACACACACACACAAACACAAAAACTCAGGGGGCAAACAATAACTCGTTGCAATGTCTATCCTAACCCCTTAAAACCTTTCCATCTACCTACAAATACTTTACTCCACAATCATCCCAATTACCTTTAAAACATAAGGAATTTGAATGTTTAATGTAAGACAGCAACATCTTCCAGTGAAAGAGAACCTGAACTAAAAAATGCTTGCCTACTTTGCATTTCTGTCTGAAATATAAATCCCCGGCCCCCATCGCTCACTTACCTCCTAGTCGCCGGTAGAAATTAAAATACCAAAACACGTGCAAGTACTCAGATCCAGGAACAAAACGACGCTGACTCACGTCCACAGATTCCAGGAAACGCGATCGCCACTAGCCAATAGGTGCACCCGACTCTCTAATGCGTCAACGAAAGAAGGAACGAGAGGCGGGAGTGAGCTGTTTATATATGCTCAATGGATCAGTGTGGCCGTGATGTCAGTGGTACAAAGTCATACTGATAGGCTCATTTGAACAATGCTCCATAAGAGCGGCCACTCACAGCACATCAAGCATCTACATCATGCAGGGGGGGAGGGAATGAAAATATGGCTTAGGGCGGAGGCTGTGTTGGATAGAAAAAAACAAGAAGCTCGTGTTTGCAGTGGGGGTGGGCGCATTCCTAGCCTCTATGGGCGGCGGTGAAATTTGTCGTAATGTTCGTGTTGTTGTTGCCTTTCAGTTTTCCCAGTTAGGGGCGTTTCATTTTCAATTCATTTTCACAGCAGAACTCCGGTCCGCAAATGTATACAATTGCGCCCTTTTAAGGCCGGCCTGTACGGCGCCCTAGGTGGTCGCCTAGTTCGCCTATGCCTAAGGCCGGCCCTGTCTTTGATGGCTGTGGAGCCTTTTCTTATTTTCCATGCAGATAGAGTCCCTCTGAGGACTAATTCCTCCTTTATGCCTAAGGTGGTTTCCAGCCTGACTCTTAATCAGTCCATACACCTTCTTACCTTCTTTCCTAATCCTCGCAATAGAGGTGAAAGGATCCTACATTTGTTTGATGTGCACAGACAGCTCAGGTTTTACCTTGGCAAGACTAAGGACCTTCGGAAATCAGTACAGTTATTGGTCAGTTTTGCCCATGGAGCCCAGGGCAAGGCTATTTCTAAGCAAACCATTTCTAAATGGATTGCACATTGCATTACCTTTTGTTATTCCTTTCATGTCAAAGCTCTGCTTCAAGGGGTTAGGACCCATTCTACTAGAGCGGCTTCCACTTCTGCAGCCTTTCTAAGGGGTGTCCCTACTAAAGACATTTTGGAAGCTGCCACATGGTCTTCTGGTCACACTTTCACAAAGCATTATAATTTGCCTCTGTTTTCCAGAGCCAGGGCAAGGTTTGCCACTGCTGTGTTGCAGGGCATTATCTCCAACCCTTGATGCTGTTGGTTCCTCCCCCCTTTTTCCTCTGGGCTTTGGTAATCAACCCATTTGTTAGGACTGCAACAGTGAAATATGATAAACATAGTACAGTTGTTTACACTTACCATAAATGTAGATGTTCAAGTGTATTCACTGTTGCAGTCCTGGTTTCCCTCCCTCCTTCCCCCTTTTTGGGATCCACTCCTATTCTCTTTTCCTGAGGTAGAGGCTTAATTTGTTGTTTGTCAAATTGGTTTTTGCTTTAAGCATTATTTTCTGAGGGCTCCTGACTGTTATGGCAAGAAAGACTGAGGAAATGACGTCGGCTGCCTCCTTTTGTATCGAACGCCCTGATGACTTTTACAACTGACGGCAACCGACGTCATTTTTACTTACCTTTGGTATTCTGGCCGACTGAGGGCTACCGGGAGCTGGATAACCCATTTGTTAGGACTGCAACAGTGAATACACTCGACCATCCACATTTATGGTAAGTGTACATAACACTGTACTATCCCAAAAGGGAGGGTAAAAGAATTATTCATATTTTAGACATCCATAGACAGTTAAGGTTTTACCTGGAAAGGCTAAAAAATAATAGTCAGTATTTAATTTCCCGTGATGATAAGAAAAAGGGCAACCAGTATCTAAACATTATTTCCAGATGGCTGTCTCAGGTTATGGTACTCAAGGTGGCTTACTCTACCAAAACTTTGGTTACTTCTGAGGCTTTTTGGAAAGGGGTAGACTCTAGATTTAGTCTAAAGGCAGCTAATTAGCCTTCACTGCACACTTTAGCTAGGCACTACCAGCTTGAATTATATTCCAGAGTCAGAGCAAGTTTTGCTTAAGCTATTTTCCTGGAAATTATAGACTCTGGCCCTTCTCCATCCAACCTCTCTTCCCGAGCTTTGGCAATTGTCCTGTGTAGTTATGGCTATTGCAAAAATAATCTAATGAAGAACACTGTGTAAGTTAACTTATCATAATGATAGATCTTCAAATGGTAACCATTTAAGAGAACAGGATCCACATTAGTGAGTTCTGTGATATGGAGACTGAATGGTTGAAAATCCAAACTTACATATATAAGTCCGAGACTGACATTTCTCAGTATTTTCTTTTCACTGAGTTAGGTGTCTGACAGTTGATATCTACAAGTCCAGGGGGAGGCTTAGCCCCACATTGAGAAAGGAGTGCAGAGGGGGTTTGTCATCCCTAAAAAAGAAATTTAAAGGAGAAGAGTGACCTTTGATATTCACTCTTCTCCTAAATTTTCGGTGCTTTGTTTTTTGACATGTCTGGATTCGGC